>NC_142800.1:73621822-73727002 GCF_049724085.1 Artemia sp. Qi Xiang Cuo
CAAGGTTATTTATATATACAGTTTCTCCCACTGAGGTTGGGTTTTAATTTCAATATGGGTGCTTCATCCGGCAGTGCCGCCTCTGAATTTGGAGATTTAAACATATCTAGAAGTCGATAATTTTCCCATGAAGAAATATTTGGGCTGAGGAATTGAAGTTCAAATACTATGTCATTTTTACCGTTTTCAGGTATATTTAGGTACATTAAATACACTAAAAGTTGGTTTGGAAGGTGCAGGCCTTCCAAAGTAGCGGTTATGTCATTCCTTCTCATACTCTGACGAATGACCTTCCGGCACAGCTGAGATAATGACAATGGGTCATTTATTATCTTTACTACAGAGAAACTTAAATTTACGTGCGATTAGCAACAGCATAATTGCTCACGCACGATTACGTCTAACCCAGGGACTATTTTTCTTCCAAATTTTTCATCTTGGAAGAAATTCAGGGTTATTTTCTTTATGTCTTTATAATCTCTTGGGGTAACCTGGAAAATTGCGGATCCCATTGAAGGGTTTATCGGATTTAGATATGTGTTATTTACACAATTGACGTACAGGATTTTAAGAAAGTTTTCACCTTCTAACATATGTCCTTGGTCTATTAATATGGAGAGAAACTTAATGGGCCAAATTGTAGTTATATTATTATCGTCTTGGTCGTACCAAATATTGTCGGCAATATATTTAGCCAACGAGCTATACTTTGTTGCTGGAATATGTTGCACTAAGGTTCGGAATGCCAGATTGGCACTTCGTCTAGTGTGCTCTAGTGTTCTTGTCATCACACGTGCACTAAAATCATATAGCACTAGGCTTGCCGTTGATCTTAGGATTATTCTTGGTTCCAACATAGTTCTTTGAGATTCTAGAAGATAGTATAGTTTTGGACAATGAAGATCTTCTACTGTCCTAATAAGTTCCTCTTCTTTCATTAAGTTATCGACAATTCACCAGTCCTATACTGGATCATTAATATTATATACTCTATGTATTATCTTAATAGTCCATTAGATTCTATTTTCACATCTACGATTGTTTAATTTTTGATGTATAGGGTATCTTATCATAGTTACTATTTTGATTGTTTTACTAGATTTTAGGCTTAATATTAGCACGTACCGTATGGTTGCGTGTTCCGGCGTTTCGCTTAACCTGTGGTCGATGGTTACTTACACACCGTATCTGGAAATGTGTTCTTATTTAAAATTTACCAGTAATTATGAAATAAATCAACTAAATATGAAAAAGGTTATAATGACTAAGGCATGGTAATAGATTGATTAGGTGCCTTTAATTTGACAATATTTGTTATTATTTTTAGCTGTTTTTAGTTTTACTCCTCTGATTTATGGTATTTAACTTTCGCTGGTATGCTTGGGTTGCTTTTCCTATTTGAGTTGATTTTTGTAGGAAACACCTCGGCATGGCACCTGAACACGAAATTTAATCACTCACGTCCCTGCACCGTGCCACGGTGCACCCCACACATCAAACTTCGTTGTCTTCTTTTATTTCGTATTCTTGCACCTCCACTTTTGTCGTCACATGATTTTCTTATGATAGAGGTGAGTTAGGGTAATTCTCGCGGGTCACTTTTTATAGAGAGGTTAGTTGATTTTCTCGTGAGAGTTCCCCGGTCGGACTATAATGACCAGTGAGATAAAAGGCATCACAGGTCACAACAGCTGGCCGCCGGCTCCCCACGACCTACGGTAGTTTTGTCCGATTCCAAAACTGTAGTTTTTCAGGATAAGATGATCAATTCTTTGTAACTGCTTGGTCGTTTCTCCTAAGCGAATGATGGCCTCAGTGACCCGGGTTGTTAGTTAGACGCCATCCGCCGTCACCCCGTTGCCACGGCTCCCCACACTTGGGGGGGGGCATTAAGGGATAACATTGCGGGGTTTATTAGTTGCCTTTCTTATTTCCATATAGTTAAATTTTAGACATAGGGGTTGTAGTGTTTTCCAAGCAACGTCTTTTTGTGCAATCAAGTCTCATATTCATGTAACTTTTTTGACAGAGGATGGAAGTCAGGTGATTGCATGGTGGAATAATATACACCATGCTGGTCCTTGGCTCTAACCTCCCATGGTTGGGGGTTGATCCATCATCGTATACTATATGGACATTTGGGTTATTGCTCTTATTCCATTTCTAGAGTACTTCATTGGGTTGTTCGCTGACTATTTTATTTTGCTTTTATGAATTAGAATTGCCATGTATATTGAGCTTTTATTAATTGCCGAAAGAAAAAAAATTTTTTGTTCCATTCGAAGTGCGAGGGATGTTACTACTGATTTTTCGTCTAAAATTATGCCTTGCTTTGCTTAAGTGTTATTATTTTAAATAAAAGAAAAAAAAAATTTTTTTTTTTTTTACCGTACGAAGTAAATGAGGTCTTACTACTGGTTTTTTTTTTTTGCATAAATTATATTTTAAAAGGTCTGAGTGAGTTTTCGGGTTTGAAACATTAAGGAAAGGATTGTATTATATTACAGGCTAGTATATTTCAATTAGTGCGATATCTGTCGATCGGCTTGAGTGAACTCTAAAGTTTTATATTATATCGTGCTGTGGCATTCGATTTCTATAATTTTTGAACCCTTATTTACAGCAAAATTCTTATTAATTAATCTATGGTTAACGAGGAAAATTTTTATTTTTAAACAATCTTTTTTTTTTAAATATCCATATTTTAAATTAATTTCTTTAAGGCCCTTTTTTTGAAAATATAGATTTATTTTTTAATGTATTCAAAATTCAGCTATTAGGCTGTAACGTTTTTTTTTCTTTTCATTTATTTTGATATTTCATTTAGCCGTGACGCGACTATAGTATTAATTTTATTGGTTTTGTATGTTCTTAGTTAATTGGAGTTAAGTGAGTTGAAGTGTAACTTTAATATCCATGTGTCGAATAGTTCCTCTCCTGTGGCGGAGTTAATGCCACTGACTATCGTGTTCTAAGTTGATTTCCAAATATACAGCCTTTGAAGCCTTATCATCAAGTAAATTTTTGCTGTATAATCCTCACAAACAAGGATACTGATTTGGGAGTCAAAAGTCAGTACATAGCCCGACAACAACACACTAGTCTATACTGCTTTTCACATCCATCCCACGTGGCGTTATTACTTGAGAGTTTCGTAGTTTGGCATAGGCCATATTAACTTAATTCATTTATAATTATAAAATGAAAATTAAAATACATTAGTTGTTTCTATATTTTGATGACACTAAGATGAAGCACTATTGAGGGGGGGGGGCTCATAAATTTTATTATAATTTTACTTATAATATCTTTAATTCTTTTTTTCTTGGGATTTTTTTTTGAAATTAAGATATATTTAAGTTTTGTAGCGTATTCGTTGAAGGGTAGAAATTAAAATGTGTTGTCTAACTCTTGATTGATTTAGGGTTTCTTGAAAACCAGATCATTACACGCAAGGGACTGTTTTATATGGCGGTCCTGTTACATAATAAAATAGATTATTTTCAATCATAATCCTTCTGGGTTGTCGTAGGGCATGTTTTATTCCTATTCTGGGGTTTAATAATTAGGAATCGGCGGATTGGCCCGATTTTCGCACAAAAGTGCGCAAATAATTACGTATAGCTGTTTTTTTTTTTGCATTAATTACGTTTCAGCATTTTTTTGTGTTAGGGGTTGTGCCACATGGAGCATGTATGGTGTTATTAAGGTTTTCATAGGTATATGTTTTTATTTTTAAGATGATCCTAAAAGTATTCACTGAATAGTCTCTTAACTTTTTTTTTTTTTTTTTTATCTCGCGGCACTATGCGTTATTCCAAAGACGTGCCACACAGGTGAGCTTTGCGACTATAAAAAAAAGGGGGGGGGGACACGCAATTTTGATTTGAACATTACCCATTTCATTCTGTGGTTCCTTTTCTTTGGCATTTTATCGTGTTAATCTTCATTAGGTTTTTCGTCTGTCGGAACTTGATTTAAGGAGAGAATTCAAGGATTTAGCTTTGATTTACCTTATGATTTAGGGTTTTCGGAAACATTTCTCAGAACAAAGGGCAGTAGCGCTTTACAGATGCTACAATTTATTCGCTTGTTCTCCTTTACAACTTAACTTCCGCATGATTGTCTTTGAAATTACCCTTGAATTAATCATATATAAGTTTATTATCGCCTTGGTAACTTCAGTTGATTATATTTGTTCCATAGTGGACGAGACTTAGCTCTTGAAAACATGTTTGCTTTACTATATTTTATTCCGTACTGGGGGGACTAGGGATTAACTCTGATCAAAGGCCGTGGCTTGTTTATGAGGTTAGTAAAAATTTGGTAAATATTGTTTTTCTGCAGTTACACGCGATAATAGTCTTTAGAAAATTTTTTTTTTTCTTATCGTTTTATTATTTGGTTTGTGAAAAATTTACTGGGCCGCATCGAGGCATAATTGAATTGGTCTTATATTTGGTTATTATTTTTTTTTTTTTTTGATAAAGATTTTTATAGGAAAATTTATATTTATAATAATTTATAAAATTGGCAGTTTTTCTTGATGTTTGGTTTCGTTTTAACCTTAGAGGCTGTTTGGCAATAACGTAATTATTTTTAATACAATTACTTATACAATTACAATTACGGTTACTTACACAATTACTGGTTTAAGTATCTTGGACGTTGGTTATAATTTTTGTTCGTGGTACCGCTGTTTTTGAGAGCGAAGCGCTTCTACGATAGAGGGTCATCACTAGTAAAAAATATAAATTAATTAATTCCTTTTTTTTTGCTTTAGCCTGTCTTACTTGTGTTTCGCAGGTACGTTATTATATGACCTTGTTAACTATTTGCGTATTTTCTTGATTAACGAATGATACGAAATTATTTTCTATATTACAGGAATTACTTATCGAAGCAATATTATGTATGGTTGTTTCATACCGGGCTCAAAGATATGTTAATTAGCGTTCGACTACGCCATTACAGGAATTAAACTAAACAAATTGTCTCTCTCTTTTTTTTTGGTTCTTGTCCTTTTTTTTTTATGGGGACGCACCTCTGGGGACACGGATTATATGGCACCCCTATGGGTAAAAATTTATGCCCGAGAGCGGTATTTAAATTGTACAATTTTGGTTTACTTTTCACCTACGGTTATTTCACGTTGAATTCCTGACGATGCTTTTCTTTTTGAAAGAGAATTCTATATTTATTTTATATATTCTTGATTTTGCTGACTCATTCTATGACCAATATATGATCAACTATCTGAACAAGATGTCGAGACTTCTAAAACAGGAAACAAAAGAGAAATCTTTAGTTCCTACGAAAGGACTTATCCCTTACTAAAATGTTCTATTACGTTTCTATAGGCTGAAGTCTGCCTATGGAATTTAGCATTTTAAGTTCTACAATGCTGATTTATCTTTAAGTTCTATAGGGATTTTATATAGGATTTATTTTTACATTTTGCTTGCGAACTATTTTTCCTTCTTTTTTTTTTTTTTTAAGGTTACTAAAATTTTCGTTTTATATCAATATTATAGCAATTGATTTCCTTTATTCACTTAGATTCCGGAAGGGAAACTTTTACTATTTTATTTGCTTTTTGTTATACCTGAACGCTCTATGATCAATATACGAAAAGATATATATAATTAATTATATATTTTTTACACAAATTTTTTTAATCATTATATTGTTTATTTTTTTTTTTATAAAATAATCATTTTTATGATTGTCAATTTTTTTGCTTTGTGTTTTTTTTATTTTATAATAATCTTGTTATGGTGAGATAATTATTATTTTTCTATCGAATATAATATCAACTATTGTTATTCAATTAAATCAGAGTACACGATATCACACGGGTGAAGAATTGAAAAGTGAAGACTATTTAACTCGAGGGCTTTATGCTTATGTGGTTTGACTATACTATCATAAATCTTAGTGGTTTTGAAGGATTTGAAGGAATAGTAAGGCCGGCTATGTTGTTCTGATTGATTAATAACTCTTTGTCTACAATAATGAAAATTTGTACTAATGTTTAAGGGAAAATTAGCGTATTTCTTAACCTTTGGGTTGGAGTGGAGGCCGACTAGTACGCATGGTGCACGTTAGGGTAAATAAATTTTTTGTATTCACTTGTTGGTACGTACATTTTTGAGGTAAAACAAGCGAAAACATACGGGGGTAAGGCTTTGGATAACCAAATTTCGCCGTTTTGGCTTTTGTAATTTTTGGAGTGCATTGGAGTTTGTGGTTGTGTTCGGAGGACCATGTAGGTGAGTCTATCAATTTACCATTATTTTTTTTTTGAATTGTTTTCGATTGTTTAATTTTTTGCAGAATTTTCAGTTCACATAATGACTGAGGCCTGCTTCTGTTATTTGGATTGACAGAGGTCCTATATCTATAATTTGGTTAATTATCGTATGCTTATTTGCGGGTCAATCATGCCTTGTGCTGTTATTCTCTGACACACATATATATATATATATACGTATACATACATATATATATGTACACATCCAACTATCTAGTGGACGTGACAAGCTTGATTATTATGTTGTCGCTGATTACCTGTTTTCCTAATGGGTTCTTGGCTGGGTGATTAATATAATAATAACTTGCGTGTATACTTTTTTGACTTGCCATTTTTAGTCGTTTTTTGTCTAATATCTCTTACGGCAAGTGGCTTTTTTGGTTATTTCCTGTCATATTCTCCTTTGATTAAATTTATTACATTTTGTAGTTAAGTAGTTGATTGTGTCATATTAATGAGTATTAAAAATAAATAGTCCACAACTTGATTTTGAGAAGATACAGAATCTAATGTAGCGCCGATCCGAATACTTTTTTTTTGAATTAAAAGTAATTTTTTTGGGTTTTAGTGGTCGGGGGTTAGGGGTTGATAGACGTCAGAACCTAGGCCACGTATTTGATCACCTTGACCTTAGGGAAATCTCATCATTAAGCAATCAATTGTGATCTTCAGGCTTACCTACTCTGGGGGGGGGGTATCCGAAATGATTTTTAACTATTCCTTAGTAATATAAGGATGGCTATCCATTGCGTTTTTTTTTTTTTTTTTTTAACATTGAATTTTTAATATTCATTTTTTTATATATTTATTATTTAAGGAATTAATATTTTATTTATAGCAGAAAAATAATTATCTAGTTTAACGAGTTTTCGCTCGAATATTGGGTTATTTATTACTTTTTTGTCGCTAAAACATCACATCCTATTAAATGTAGTTGTTTTAATGTATTAGAAGGGGATTTTGACGAGAAAGAATTTTCACCTCTTTTTGTTTTTGTTTAGCTCGATTTATTCTCTTGTTTGGTATTTCTTAGTTTTCTGCGGCTTCTAGCGACGGTTGGGTTTTGGGTGTTCATTGTTGCTCATAGATTTTTGAGGGGTCTTGTCCAGTAACAGCATTCTCTTGGGCGTCAGGGTACTGGTTCCTCGTAATTATATCATTATCCGTTAGAGGATTCTGCTGATTAGTTTCCACTTGGGATTTCATGTGATGCTGACGAGCCTGATTTGGAATCGCAAAATATGCAGGTTGGGATGATCCTTCGTTGTAACTATTAGTAAGAAGATTTTCCAAATGGGGGCTGAGGGGTAGATCAATTTCAACGGTAAAACATGTTGCAACCATTTGTCCTAAATTTGAGCAAAAATCTCTCTGTTTCTGTAGTTCCTTATTAATTTCGATATGGTTCTCTTTTAGCTGTTTCTCTAAGATATCTTGTTGCAGCTTAATTATTTCTTTGTGTGCCTTCAAGTGGTCGTACTTATGTTGCATTTCAAGACTCTTTGCCCTCTGGGGTGTTAGGAGTTCTTGTATTGCCATTGCAGCGGACAGGATGGTACTGTTCTTATAATCTTGTACTTTTTTTCCAATTTCCTGCAATTTATCGTACAATATTTGTAATTTTAGGATCTGGTCGGGATAATTATATCCTTCGACAATTGCGGTGTCACTAATTGATTCCATTTCATTCTGGATTTTGGTGATTTGTTCTTTCACCTCTATAAATTGGGCCTCCATTAATTTGTCTACTTGCTTAGTAATTAGGATCTCAGTTATCTTCTTGTTCATTTTTTCTTGGGAGTCCTTAACTTCGCTAAGCGATTTAAGTACGGTTTCTATCATATTTTCAATTTTCGATTTTTCCGTTATTAATTCGGCCGATGCCACTAGGAGTGTTGCTCGTACTTGAAATATCTGATCCATACTTGCTCTGTCAGTAATAGGGTTGCACTATTTATCTCTCTTCCTGTAGAAGGGGTTGAATAATTCTTGTTTTTCTTTTATCGTCAGGTTTTTCTTTGTTAAGCCGGAATTCCGTTTATCTGGAAAGATTTAACTATCAACTTGTTGAATCTTAAGGGTTTCTTTTATTGTATGCCGTCTCTATATGTTCCTTTTTCTTTCAACTGCTCATTTCGATTTATTATTATCTAATTATAAGTTTTTTGGTTATTCAATTTCTAGACTTATTTACATTTGTCTGGTTTCCTACTAATTCTGACGGATTTCGTGGTAGTTTCCTGTTCAGTTTCTGGCGTTTTACTCTTTTTTGACTTTCCCATGGAGATTAGGTCAAATTTCTTGTATTGTTTCAAAAGGAATTTCTGGCCCTTTGCCTTAGCTTGTTTTGCATGGGCGGTAGCCGAAGTAGGTTTTTGTTTCTGTGCGTTTTGAAGGTCATCGTCGGATTCGGTAGAACTAGTTTCTGAGGATTCATCATTACGGCTTCTTGGGGTTGTCCCTTGAGGTTTTGTGGTATCACCTGCTGTTGCTTCGTATATCTCGTCTGCTCTAGAGGTTGATGGTTTATTTTCTATTTCCTCACGCTGAGGTCCTGTCTCTGGGGAGTTAAAAGATTCTTGGGAACTTATGGAGGAGTCAAATACTTTTGGAGAATGTCTCCACTGCTTGAATGCCATATCTTCCGGGGGGTGTGGTGTATTTCGTAACATGGTCTGTTTCCAGGAGTGAGGTTCCTTGGGTTTTACTTTAGATACCGTTATGTAATGGTACTGTCCCAAGTTTTCATCTTCAGGGTGTTCCTGTGTCCACGGCAAGGTACTTTGCTTTGTTTTTATTGGATAATTAATAATGTCCATAGCCTCTCTCAGGTTTTTTTGTATTTTTATCCCTGGGAGGAGTCTTCCTCCTTTTTGTACCTGGGGTTTCCACGGCTCTGTTTAGTTCCTCCTGTAGCGACAGGGGTCTTTCTATTGGTGTTGCTGGGGATACTATGTCATCAGGAAATCTTTTGGGGGGACATGGAGTTGAAATTCTATCGGGGAAAAATTGGGTTTTTGGCGATAGCGTATAATCCAATTCTTGCTCTGAGCTTTCTGTGGATGAGCTCTCTGGGCTTTTTGGGGTTCTTACAGGTATGGGTATTAGGGATTTTCTTTTAGGGATGACTAGATTTTTCATGGCCAAAAATTCTTCAAAATCTTCCTCTTCGCTATTGTTTTCAAAATAGTTTTGTTTGAAATTAAAGGGTCTTAGTTCGGATAGCCTGGATTTAGGAAATTGATTTTCCGCGTTTGATGAATCTGAAGATGAGGGTTCGGGTGCCCAGTTAACGGGGTATTTGGCACCTTTCATACGGCTTACATGTGCCTTGTATGTTCTTCCGTTTTCTGGATTTATCATTTTAAAAGTAAAATCGTTGTCATATTTCTTGATTATTCTGTAGGGTCCTGAATACTTATTGGAAAGTTTTTTGCCTTCCAATTTAGCTTCATTTTTCAGATAGACACGGTCGCCTACCTTAAAATTTATATTTCCTTTGATTTTGGGTTTAGTCCTCAACTCTTGATTCATTTTACATTTTTCTAATTCTTGTCTAACTATTGTAGAGGTTATTTTTATCTTATTTATAAAATCTTTATTATAGTCCTCTGTACCATTGTAATATTGTATTGATTATATAATTTCTTGATAAGTTATTTCTAAGTCTCGTCAGAATAAAAGAAAAAGTGGAATTTCTTTAGTCGTTTCAGAATATAACGTATTAATTACATTAGTCAAGTAAGGTAGATATTGATCCCAATCGTTTCGGTTGTCCTTTGAATAAATACTTAAAATATTGGAAAATATTTTGTGCCTATTTTCAATTTTTCCATTAGCTTGGGGATGGTAGGGGGAGGTTACTAGTTTTTCTATTTTAAGGAAACTCATCAAATCCTTTGTTCCTTTAGAAACGAAGTGAGCTCCATTGTCGCTAATGACCCGTTGAGGAATGCCAAACTTTAAAAATATTTTTGCTAGGGCTTTACTTGTGGCATGTGCGCCTTGATTTTTAAACGCTTTGGCAAAAGTGAAGCCGGTAAAATGGTCTATTACTGAAAGGATGCAAGTATGACCTATATTAGAAACAGGTAGCCCTCCACTTGTAACAAAAAGGTCAAATGAAACGATGTCGAAAGGGAACCTTGCTATTGGCACTCTTCCCAAGGGGGGATTTGGGTACGTTTGTTGATTTTTTCTTAAGTTACAAGCTTCACATGTATTTATAAAATCCTTGAGTTTTGTTAATGCCGACGGAATATAAAAGTATTGTTTTAGCTTGTGAAATGTCTTGGTTATTCCTAAGTGTCCGCCTATTTCCGAATGGACGTACTCAAAGGCAGGTATTATTAAGTTTTGGGGGAGCACTGGGATTATTAAGGTTTGATTTCTATTCGTTTCGCCTGTTACTATCCTGCAAAGGATTTCTTCTTCAAAGTCATAATAAAAATTGTCTATTTCCCGTCTTAGGGCTCTGAACTTATCAGGGAGATTGTCTGAATTCACAAAGTAATTAATGAGGGTCAAACACATTTCATCCTTAACTTGGTTTCTTTTAATATTGGCTAGGGATAAGGGAATTACTCGTGGTCCTTCTTCTTCTGTAGGGATTTGTGGTTTATTCTTTTTTTGTTTTCTTTTTCTGGAATGAATTGTATTTATTCGTTTATTTTCAGTGTCTGAGGGGTTCTCCTCGGGTTATCTACTTTGAGAAAAAAAATTGTTATACTTCCTGAAACTAACAATATCAACCTCGTAATCAAGAACTTGGATTTTCATAAACAATTTTACGAAAATTCCATGGGGAGGTTTAACCATAATCAGGTCTTTCAAGACGTTATGGTCCGAGCGCAATTTAAATGTCGGACCTAATAAATAACGTCTGAAATCGTCTAAGTGGTAAATTATAGATAGTAACTCCAATTGCGTTGCTGAATAACTACTTTCTCCTTTGGTTAGAGTTCTGCTTGAAGAGCATATGACTTTCTCTGTATATTGAGGGGGGTCCTGTTGGGATTCGGGGTTGTTTTCCACGGGGATTATTTGGGAAAGGATTGCACCGATACCTAGAGCTGAAGCATCGGTGGTAACCACGAATGTACCTTTTTCAAAGTCTGGTAACGCTAATATTGGTTCAGAAGTAAGAGCTTTCTTGAGAGTGTCCAAAGAAGTTTGAGCTTCCTGAGACCATGTATCGTTCTGGGAATTCCCTTTGGTTAGATCTGTTAGTGGTTTCGTGATTTGGGCTTAGTTACGTATAAATTTTCTAAAGTAACTGGTTAAACCAATAATGCCTCTTAATTGTTTCATAGTTTTTGGTGGCTTAAGATTTTCTACACATTTTATCTTCTCAGGGTCCGGTGATATTTGACCTTGGGTCACTATCATTCCTAAGAATTTTATTTCGGATTGAAACAAATTTACTTTTTCCGGTCTACATTTCAAATTACCCTCTCTGAATTTTTCGAAAACTTTGGTTAATGTATTTAAATGGTCCTCTGGTGTTTCTCCCACACAAATAACATCATCCACAAAATGGATAATATTTTCTATACCTCGTAATAAGTGTAATAGGGGTCTACATAATGCACTTGAACTAGTTTTGAGTCCAAAGGGTACTCTCAAATATTCATAAGAACCACATTCCGTCGTTGAAAAGGCCGTTTTATAGACGTCATCATCTGCTACCTTAACTTGGTGATAACCTTGTGTGAGGTCAAGAGATGTAAAAATTTCATTTTTGGTTGAAATGGAATCTAGGATTTCATCAATTCGGGGCAGGGGAAATTTGTCACTTACTACTTGCTTATTTAAGGCTCTATAATCTACTACAAGCCTGAGGTCTTTGTTCTTTTTTGGTACTAGTATAACGGGGGCTGAATACGGGCTTATACTCGGCCGTATTATATTATTTCTTTCTAACTCGCGGATTTTATTTTTTAACCAGCCTTTGTAGGGATGGGGGATGCGATAGGGTTGTTTAGCTACAGGTAACCCTGTGGTTTGGATAGAGTGTTGATAAGATGGTATCAACCCGATGTCTTCCTCGCACGTAGAAAAAATATCTCTAAAGTTCCAAAGTAATTCAGATAATTTTTCCTTTAATTGCGTATCTTGGATATGATCTAATTCGAATTTTTCAAAAAATTGGGGTTTTGTTAGGGGGTACCTATTCTTTGGATTGTTAGTTCCAATATTATTAACTAAGCTTTCCTTGGAGTCTTTCCATTTGTTTAGCTCATGCTCAGAAATAACCTGTATTTCTACGAGACATGTTCCTTTTTTCAATGTAATCATATCGTTTTCATGTGTGTTAGTTAACCAAATAAAACCTTCGCCTTTTTCATATGAAATGATCTGTTCTTCACAAAACAGATTTTCTGGAATTTCTTTGCACGGGGATGCAAACCAGATTTCAGAATTGTCATTTACAGGGGTGACCATTTGAGAGATTTGCACTCTTTGCATATTGTTTGGGGAGATTTTTGTTTTACGTACTTCAAACCCACAGTATTTCTTTTCAGTGATATTTCCTACTAAGTTAAGAGTTTCTCGTGGTTGAGTCAGGTCTTCAGCTTTTGAGGTTAATTGTAATGATGATTTCAAGACTATCCACTTTACAACAGTGTTTGGGTGTATTATTTCATCAAACAATTCAGCTCTCTTCTTTATCTCTTTTTGTCTATACTCCTGCATTTCTCCTATTTTTACTTTTACTGACTCGATCCATTTGCTGTTTGATTTTCTTTCTCGTCTGCTCCATTGATTTTGATTTTCGATCCGTTTGCTCGTTTGATTTCCCACGGGACGAGAAATGGGAGGGAATGACGTGACGTGGGGTACAAAAGATTTGATTCTATTTACTGTTGCGTCCCTTCTCTCCACGCGTGGGAGAATTGGGTCGTGTGGATACACGAGTCGGTTATTTGCTATGTATAACAAAACCTTAGTATATTTTAAAAAATTATCACCAAATATCGCTTCATATTGAAAATTTTTTCAGATTATGAAGTTTGTAGGGAAGATCCTATTATCTTTTATCACGTTTAGGCATATGGAGCCTATAGCTTCCAGCCTATGCCCCGTGACACTTGTTAAATTGGGAATATTGAAATTTTTCCGTCGCTTAATATATACTGGGAGTCTATTAAATATATCCGCATTTATTATGTTAACCGATGCACCCGAATCTATTAACGCTTTGAAGTTAATACTTGCAACACTAAAATTATTCAATAAAGGTAGCATATCATTATTATCACTAAAAGAAGGTACAATTACTGGATGGGACCTATAAGAAATACTGGCCTCCAGGGTCCCGGTTAATTTTCTTGGGGGCCTTATTCGTTTCCCTGTGCGCTTATTTGATAAGTTGAGGTTTGACAGTGGGGTTCGGTGGGAAGTTCACCCTCCACTTCACTAGCATGTGAAAATCCCATTTGATTGACATTTGACTGTCTTGTTTGCCACGTACTATTGCGTGGGTTAAAGTTTCTTGTGCCGACGGCTCGCGGCATTTGTTCTTTTTGTATTGACGAAAAGTTTCTTTCATTTCCCGTCGGAAAAAAATATCCTCTGTTATCAGTTGTATCCCTGTTGAATCTGGTTGGATACACTGTTCGTGAGTTAACTTGGTACATGTTTTGTCGCGTATTTGGGTTAGGGAACCGATAATTATTTTGTCGGTTGGGGGAAGGATTTGTATAGGTTTGGGGATTCGTATATTGGGAAGGATTCGTTGGATTTGTACACACGAATCCTTGTTGGTACAAGTTGTGGTACGAGGGTAGACGTGGGGGGTTATTTCTATAATTTCCTGCCCCATTGGCGTTTGAGTTTGTTCTCCCGGACAAACGGTTATTAAAAGTGGGGGTTGCTGGTGTGAATTTTTTTCTAGTGTGGCATTCCCTGGCAATGTGTCCTTGATTATTACATTAATAGCATATAAGTTGGGGGTTTTGTACGTAGTGTGTTGTATTCGTGGGTCTAAACTGTACCATTCTTTGTCTCGTAGGGGGTGGGGATCTATGTTGGGTTGGTTTGGGTGAGTTGTCTCTTGGAAAGAAATTTGGGGAAATTGCTCGTGATCGTCCCGGAGTTGAATTTTCTACATTATTTATTCTTGACTTATTGTGGTTCGCCACAATTGAGTCAATTTCTATCATTCTCTCCACTTCCTGGACTGCTAGGTCTAAAGTTTGGATATTTTTTTATATCAACATACGGTAAAGTTTGGGGCTTAATCCTTGCATGAAAGCATTTAGTACGATTTTATCGTATAAGGGACCAAACTCTTTTCCGTACTTGGCTTCAATGGATACCATTACTTTGTGCAGATATTCTCTAACATTGTGTGTTTCGTCGAAACAAACCGTACTGGTTTGTGTTGTTGAACTGGTTTCAACGAATCTTTCTAGGAACGCTTTTAGTAATTTTTCTATTGAGTCTATAGGAAGATTGTTATCTTCCCCTATCGTATTTTCAATTTGTTTTAGAAAAGTTAGTGCTTGCTCCTGAAGTCTCATTAGCAACATGCTTACTAATGATTTCAAGTCTGTTTGAGTTACCTCTACAAATTGATTTAATTGGATAATAAATTCATCCACATCTGAGTCTCCGTTATTTGGGGGTAGTTATTTTTATATTTCCACTTTTTTGGCGATAATTTTTTGCTTTAATAATTGTGCGTTTTGATCTAACGACATATTGGTTTTTTTTTTTTTTTGGGGTTAGAATTCGGTACTGGTTTTTAGTTGTTTGATATTATTTAAAATTTATATTTTTTAATTACGTGTCCTCTCTTTTGTACTATTTCCAGAGGATTTGGGCCTAAAAAAAAATTTTGCACTTGAAAATATGTAAACAATATTACACTTCAAAGCATGCAAAGAGAAAAAGAAAAAAAATATTTTCTTGTCGGTCATATTTCTCCACGTTTTTTTTTTCAATGTTTTCCGTGTGTTTTTGCTGCTTTAAACCGCCCGCGCCAATTCTAATGGGGGGGTTTTCTTTTGAAAATGGTCGTTAGCGGAGTTTGGTTAGTCAAGGCTAATTCTAATGGGAGGGTTTTCAAAACGACTAATTCTTATATCTTTTTTTGGGGATTTCCGATTAATTTATCCAATGGGAAATTTGTTTAAGCTCTTGGTTAGCGGTCCGCGGGTGGCTTTCCTGAGTGGAGGCTGAACTTCTCGAGTAGGGAGCTTAATCCAGAAGTATCGGTAGGGAGCTTCTATTACGGTCATACTGACTCGGACTCAGGTTGATGAGTTTCGGTTTCCCTTAGGAGCGAGTGGAGCCACAAGGACTATCGAGCTTGAGAAATATTAACACAAGAGAGTAAAATAAAATAATGATGCATTTATTGTACTTACATAATAGTCGCAGAGTTCTTGGTTATATCAACAAATTCACAACACAGGAAATGATTCAAAGTTTGTACACTTCAAAAGTTTATTACAACGCAATCATGGTGCAAGACTCAAACTGAACTCAAAATAGACTCATAGTCGACTCAAATAGACTCATAGAATAATCCTGTAAGACTGGCGCAAAATTGTTAAGTTCTCACTATCTATCCTCTGCAACTATGCCCGAGGTTACGTTTAGGCGTTGCTAAAAGTATATTTTCTTAGTCCTCATTGGCTGCGCTATTGTCCTACATTACTATTGGACTGGCTTGCACCAATGAACTACTTGGGTTTAATTACAGTTTATGAGTTTTAAGATGTCACTCTGGAATTTTTCTATCAACTAAAAATTATACACTGCAATATTTTGCTAACAGGTGTCGCTTAATTTATGACTTTTAATATATAACTCTGGAATTTTTTCTAAATATCAAATTTTTATATTGTAAAATTTTCCCAGCAGGGGGTCGCTTTAATTTCATTTGACTGATAATTTTTTTCTTTGTAAGTTTGTTAATGATAATAATAATTAATTGCACAAAGATACTAAGGTGTTAAACTTATTCTCCAGAACAATGCAATTAGCTTAAGCAAATATTTTACATCTCGAGTGACTACTTTTTTTGCATTGTAAATCTTACTGTCTTGACAGTTTGGTATTTTCGAGCGCTTATTATTTGAACACAGGTGTTATCACCTGCCATATGAGATTTGGTCAAGCTAATATTTATTGAATACTTTGGAGACGGGGGGTCAGATTTACTTGTTGCATTTTCTGTGGGAAAGAATTTTGTTTAATTGACTACGTTTATTTCTGTATTTTAAATTGAACTCTTGGTCTTTGTTTGATCTGTGGGTTACTAGAATTTTCGAATTTACATTCTTGGGTGATGTTATTTTACTGGGGTAACTTTAATTGGGGAATTTTGATGTATATTTTTTGAGAATCCATCCCATTACAGCTCTTTGGGTGCTTGGGGGACCTTTGAGTCCCAGGGGGTTCGTTGGGGTTTGGGTTTGGGGGATCAGAACCCTTTGGGGTTGGGGTAGAGGACCTCACAACACTGTTCAAATAAAACTTGTGTATTATAACGACCACAGAGTTTCACCCTCTAATCCTCTTCCAAAATCTCTTCAAAAATCTTTCGCCGAAATAATTCCATAACCTGTCTAATACATTTTCGCCCAAATAATCCCTAAACGTAATTCAGCGTGTTCCTTTTGTTTTTTGCATCTCTGCGCTAATGCATTTCAAATTAATAAAAAACCTAATTCCCGCGCTAAAACAATTCATCGCTAAGATGTTTCTTGGAGAATTGTTTCCATGACCTTTGGTTATTAATATCCTTTGGAGTTCGACCAAAAGAGTTGTTTCCGAGGCAAAGACATTAATGACTTGGATCTATTCCTGGAGCAGTACCTGTCAGACATTACTAAACTTTGCCCGGAAACAATTTGATTAATGACTGACAGCAAAGTGAGAAAAATACTGTTTTTCCATTCTCACTGACAAAAACCATGAAACATACATAAATTGCTGTTGACATCAATGAAAGTGAGAAAGTTCCTGTTTTTTCATTCTCACTGACAAAAACCATAAAACAGACAAAATTCCTGGTTTTTCCAAGTGAGAAAATTCCTGTTTTTTCATTCTCAGTGAGAAAACCATAAACCACGTGGTTCGTACGGGACCTCCTGAGGCCTCTCTACTTACATTGTATCGGGCTAAAACTGACTTTAGATCTTATCTTGGGCCACCTTGTTTTAAGTCTATGTTTCTAGAGGCAGCAACAGTAAGTGATGTTACTAAGATGGTTGATGGATTGAAAATTCGTCTTTATCTGGTCCAGATTTTATTTTTATTAAGGTACTCAAATATATATTTCCTTCAACAATTTTGCATTTAACAAAACGCATTAATCTTTCATCTGAACGTAGATTGATTTTGGATGCTCTCAACAGTGCTCGGATTATTGTTTTGTATATAGGTGGACCAAGAAAAGACCCAGCGAACTATTGTTCAATTTCAGTTTTATCAGTATCTAGTAAAGTCTTGAAAAGGCTATACTTTCTCGTTTCATGGCTTTTCTAAATTTTAAACATCTTCTTCATGGTCTTCAGTTTAGTTTCTGAATGAAGTGCTCCGCCAAACATGCGTGTATGACCCTTTTGAATTTTCAACATTCTACCTTAGATTTGGGATTAATTCCTGCTGCTATATTAATGGATATTCATAAGACATTTCATTTCTTAGTCCATGAAATTCTTCTGTCGAAGTAGTTTTATTTTGGTCTATGGGGAAATGTATTTTCTTGGTTAAAGTCTTATTAGATCGGTGAGTTAGTTTCTTTTGATCCACTTTTCCGCTCATTCTTAAAAATAAATTTTGGCGTCCCCCAGATATCTGTTTTAGGGCCTTTGCTATGTTTATTTATATAAATGATCTTTTGTATGCGGTAAAAAAGTAGAATTCTATTAATTGATGTAGACTTTGTCAACCTAAGGCCTCCCATGCCCATAGTGACAACTATAATTCGTCTTTTTCTGGTGTCCTTGTTTCTTTTCCTGATGACAGTACACTTGGCAACTCCGGAAGTTTTGAACCAGAGCTTCGGTTAAGTCTATAAAAAAAATTGGGAAGAGCAGTTCTATGGTTTTATGCTAATTATCCTTCCGTAAAGATTTCCGTAAAAATTTTTCTGTTGAAGTAGTTTTATTTGGGTGGAAATGCATTTTCTTGGCTAAAGTCTTATTTGAACGGTGGGTTAGTTTCTTTTGATCCACTTTTCCCCTCACTCTTAAAAATAAATTTTGGCGTCCCCCAGGGATTAGTTTTAGGGCCTTTGCTATCTTTATTTATATAAATGATCTTCTGTATGCGGTAAAAAAGCAGTATTCTATTAATTGATGTAGACTTTGTCAACCTAAGGCCTCCCATGCCCATAGTAGCAACTATAATTCGTCTTCTTCTGGTGTCCTTGTTTCTTTTCCTGATGACAGTACACTTGGCAACTCAGGAAGCTTAGAACCAGAGCTTCGGTTAAGTCTAAAAAAAAAATTGCGAAGAGCAGTTCTATGGTTTCATGCTAATTATCTTTTCGTAAAGATCGATATGTTCGTTTTTTAGGTATTCTTGTTGAAGAAAACTTGTTTTTCAAATGCCACATCGATTTGATTAAAATGAAGATAATTTCGGTATGGAAGCTCAAATATACTATTGCTGAATCAATTTTGAAAGTTATTTTACATTGCTTGATCCAATCTTATGTTTCTTATTGCCCAATAGTATTCATGTCAAGTGTTCCTTCCATTTTAAAACAGCTTTCTAAGGTTTACAAAAGGAACTAATCGTTCAAGAGTTATCCCTTTACTCGATCTCGAATCACTGTATATTCTTTCATGTGTACGTTTTACTTTTTCTCAGTTTCATTGTGGCCTCCCTCAGCTCCCTAAGGATACCGCCGTCTTTTACCTCTAATCAAAATAATTATCATCTTTGCAGTAAAGAAAATCATATTTAACTTCCTTTTATTCATTCTGTAAGGTTTTAGATTTCAGTCATGTAATGGCGAGTCGTACTGTATTAAACAAAAAGTACCTGAATCAGCTTGAAGGTGCCCCTTTTTAGCTTCTGCACCCCAATGCAGCGAGCAAAATGACTTGGCAAAGACTCTGTGAAGAAGACTTTTTCCTAACGAAGCTAGCACAAGGCTTTTTGTCTAGCCTTGTGCCTAGACATAAACAGAATGCAGACATAATACTATGCTACCCCATGGATACTTTTAGCCTATACTTTTCCTCTCCGAAGAACGAAAATCAGCTATTATCAAATGAAAATAAGCTTGGCTTTCCCAGGAATTGTTAAGAAAATCTAAACTTTTTTTGGGATTTTTATAAAGAGTGGGGAAAGATTAATTAATTTCATAATTCTAAACAATGTTTTCTTGACACTGTTTCTATATTTGATTATTACAAAAAATAATTGGTTTTATATTACCGGACAGTAACAGAGCGAGGAGTTAAGTGGAAATAAGAGCAGCAAATGTTGCAGTCGAAATACCGATGGGAAGTCAACTAACTTCGAATACGATGAAAGATTTAGCGGATATGTAATATCACTGATTCGATTCAAGATGAAAGAGCCATTTTGTTCTGCTGCCAAATTCAATATAATGAATATAGGTGTCATACAAGGAGAATTGAAAGCAATTGCCAGTCCCATAGAGGAAAATGGACTTTGATATATATATAAAAAAAAAGCTGGGGGATTAACAATAATTTTTTGTGTACATATTTTTGAATAAAAATTTTTACCGTTGGAACTACCGTTTTTCAAATGGGAATTATTTCATAAGATAGTTGCTCTCTAAAAAAAGGACCAATAGGATTCTGGATGTGGGTGAGAGAAAGAGATTTATAAAAATGTATTTTTTTTTGGACGTAGCCACAGAAGGATTTTTTTTCCTTCTGAGCGATTTTCATGAAAAATGTTCCACATATGTCCTCGGTCCTTATACATTCTAGGAAATTGGTCATGTGAAGATTGCACTACTGCCAAAGAAAATGATGAAAAATGTAGATAGTACAACTCGTATAAATTTCATGGAGAGTATGCACTTCAGGTTAAAGACTGTTCAACCTATGATGGACATATTTGTGATTTACAAGCTAATGAATTCCGATGTTCTAATTGTTTATATGATAAATGTGGAAAATTACGAGACCATCTACTCAGATTTGATTGTAAAAAACACCAAAGGGGGATTTTTACATGCTAGAGATTGGTGTCGACATGGATTTAAATCGTATTGGTAGATGGGGCCTGGTTCACATTTCGTTTAAATAACAAGAGAATATGGTTTCTCCTGTATGGTTGTGAATACAATTGATACTATGAATATAAAACCAATGAATTTTATAGAGCAGTTACAGAAAGTGATAATTCAGCAGAGACTACAATCCCAGGCATTTCAAAATAGGCAAATTCAAACGTATGAATTTCATAGCATAAATTAAAGTTTGTTCTTCCATTTTAAAATAGTTATGATGCAGAGACTGCATTGTCAGGTCACATAGGCTTCGGTAGTATTATCAAACGATAATTTGTGTATGGGAATTCCATTCATTTTGCCGACAAGATTGTTAGATTAACCAAAAAGTTAAAGTCATGGAGAGAGGAGGGTAAGGATTCTACGGCACTAGCACTCTTTAAAAAGGCCAAGGTAAGTTTCGAGGATATTTCACCTTTAAAAAATTATGAAACAGCATATAACTACGAGGACTGGTGCCGATGTGACGTTGATTGGTGATTGTATGAGGAAGAAGAAGTTTGATATCGTTTCCATTGGCTCTCAGTTTTTCCACAGTCAAAGCAACAGAGCTCATAACCAGCTGTTTTTGGACTTAAAATAATGAAGAAGTGAATGTGACTATTGCATCCCATGCCGCTGCAATTGTTTTCCTTAAAATGAAATTACTTGGGACAAGTGTTAACTTTAGGTTTACTTTAACGGTGGGGGGGGGGGGGGTAACTGATATACCTATTTCAAATATTTCCTGATTTATTTTACCTACCAAAAATTACCCTTTGGTAATTGTCTCATTTAGCTGTCCATCTGTTTCCACATACGTTATATATCTATGCTTCATCGCATGACCTGTTAATTCCTTATAAGACTTCCGAGTCATCGAGAAAAACGTTCTTCATTATTGAAATTACTAGTGATATTTGAAACAGATTCAAACATAGGTCACGCTATTTACAACCCAGAATTGATAGGGCAAAGCTGTTTTTCTCTTTGAGAAAACCTTGGGTTGATTGACCCACAAGACAATAATTATTTTTATATTGCATTAAAAACTCTGTAGCAACGTGGATTGATGTTGTGCGTGGCAATACGGGGCCCGCGGTTCGGTCAACGCCAGAGCAAGTTTTGGCGACAAGCTTGCTTATTGTCCCTGTAAAAATGACCCAGCAGCTGAAACGTCGCTTCACAGCTGAATCGACGTCGCGCCAGTAATGACTCTGGAGGATCTTCATCCTTTTATTTTGTTGAAAATGAAGGTAAAGGTGAGAATAACACCATACAAGGATAGGACCTTCATTAAAGCTCTTCTATCCACCAAATTAAGCGCTTGCTCATTATCTATAAAACTGAGGACTAACGGCGTTCGATGACTCAGACACTTCTCAATTATTAATCTAGGAGTGAAGATTAGGTCGATCCATCCTCTCTCCTTCGTAAACACACACTGTTCTTCTTTTAAAACTTTACCTACAGCATCTCAAAGTCTAAAAAGTATCATCATCCTCAGTAACTAAAGTGGATGAAGATTTGCTAGATGTTTTCCAGAGAAATTGCTTAAGGATTGTTCTGGGTACCCGGCTGACTGACCGTATTTCAAACAATAGGCTGTACGAAAGGTGTGGTTCAATACCGTTCTCTAAGGCTATAATGAAAGAAAGGTTGAGGTTGTTAGGGCACGTTGTGCGGATGAAGGATGACAGATTGCCGAAGATTGTTCTTTTCGGCCAACCATCTAGGGCTAAACGGAAAGCAGGTCGTCCCCGTCTGGGGTGGGAGGACGTCATAAAGAAAGATTTAAAGGAAATGGGAACTTCGTGGGCGGGTGTAAAAAGGGAGGCTTTGAATAGATTGGGGTGGAGGAGGATCGTGCGCAGCTGTGTTGGCCTCAGGCACCTTGGTGCTGCGGTGAGTTATTAGTAGTAGCAGTAGTGGAAACAAGGCTAATGGCTCTATAATTACCACACTCACTCTTATCCCCTTTCTAATAGAGGGTTTAATTAAAGAATAACCTCAAAACTCGAGACTTATAACCAGAAAAGATAGACAAATTAAATAACTGCCAGGGGAAATTCTTGCCAAGAAAACTATTAAAAGAAAGGCAATATCTATACTAACAATTTGATGAGAGTTTGAAAATACATACTAAAATATACTATTGTGAATAGCAAATTTTACCGTCCTAAGAGATAATCCTTTGAAGTCGTTTTTTAAATTTAGTTGAAAGGTTTTCCATATTTATATCTCGAGACCACTTTAAATGATGAAGCTAAACAGAATTTAGAGATTACTTTTTTAATTCATGTTCAATGGATATACCGCATATGTCTTAAGCTTCAGAAATATTCGTTCGTAATATGTGCGCACATAAGCGACATTTTGATTCTGGGACAGGGGAGGGGGTACAAATAAGGAAATTAAAATGCAGACAGGTGATTCATAAGTGGAATATTATATTAAATAGGGTAAGTAATGAATCCAGAGATTTGGGAATTGTGGGTCCCCAGCTCTTGTTCCTGCCTATCGATTTATAGTATAGTATATTATCTGGTTCTTTATGGTGACAATTATTTAGACGTTTGATATATATATATATATATATATATATATATATATATATATATATATATATATATATATATATATATATATATATATATATATATATATATATATATATATATATATATATTAGATTCTCTTTATTTGTTTATTATTCTTTCTTATTTTAATTCATTGAAAAGGGGTTAACAATATTATCTACTTCTCATAAAAAGCTCAAATTTTAAGAAACAAAAAGAGTGGATGCGACAAGTACAATTTGTAAATTAATGAATCTGATATTGATGGCTCGGTGCTCTAAGCGAAACGTTTTCCACGTGTCTTCACAAAATCCCAGATGAGACCTATCTAACGAAGCGCCATTCTCTGCGATGATTGCTGTTTCAGAAGAAAAATTTATCTCATTTACCATTCCGGAATTTAAAGTTCAGTTTATTCAATATTTGGAAGCATAAAATAAGATTTAAAAAAATTCATCGTCTATCAAACAGGACTTTGCAATCCCTTAGAAAATGGGTCACAATTAGTCAGAAAAAAGCAAAAGCTTATGTGTGAACACCTTTTATTCATGAGTTATTTTATATCAATTCAATATACACAAAGACAAAATAAAAGATTACAAATAAAAACAAATATCAGCCGATAACCAATGACAAAATTAGGCTCTTGTTTGAAACCAGACAACTGACTCAAATCATTATTTATTATTGAATGGAATTTTATCGGCTTTTAACTTCAAAAAAAAACTTTCCTTGCAGAACTTTTGAGCACAAAAAGAAATTAATTTATAAGCCTCTCAGTAGTCTTTAGTAGTATCCCCTCTTTTGATCCCATCATAGCCTACCCCAGTGTACTATTGGAGTTGCTAACACCTTTTTTGGCATCATTCCAAGAATGTACAAACCGGTTTCCAAGAATTTTGCAAATTTCAAGGATGATGTGTTATCTCGTATTGCGTAATCATTCATATTCTCGGTGACATAATACAATGAATACAAGCGGGCCCTGATCCTGATTCCCGAAAATTCCTTGACATGTTTCTGAGAATCTCAAGAATGATACGTTGTCTGGTATTGCGTAATCATTCATGCTGTCGGTGAAACAATACAACACGTTCTGTGACATTTCTCACATCTAGTCCTTTGAGATAACAACTGAGACCACAATGTTCTTAGCTTCTAAGCAGTTTTTTATTGGCTTTATGAAATTTATGTCTAGTGTATGAATCGAACGTGGGACCCATTATTTCCTATGGTACAAGAACGCCACGTTACTCTACGGAGCTAACAAGCCTTTGATGAAATTATGTTCTTAGAAAGACATTATAAGGCAATCAATGTATTGTTTCCGGGGCGCTGGCCAACTGGTATTGATCGTCACTACATCGTAACAATTTATTTGCACAATCGGTTTCTAAGCTGGATATATGGTAAAATGCAGCCAGTGATTTAATTCCGGGTACTTTTTTTTGCATCATTCCGAGAATATGGATACCATAGTGATTTGGGATACTTACTGGACAAACATATTCTTTTGATGTTTAATGAAACTTGTTTGGAATTAAAAATTGCATTGACTACAACAGGCCAGGTATCATTTTTTTTTAGTGTAATAGTCCTCAGCACATCGGTTTTGCAGTACTGGGCTTGCGCACGAGTTTGGGTCCTCACATTACCATCCAGGACCCAATATCCCCCACCAGAGCCCCGAGTCCCCATCAAGGGTTTCATGTCTCCCTCCAGGTCCCCAATTCCCTCTCCATGACTCCAATTCCCCCTCAATCGTTTTCCTCTCCAGCCCCCCCCCTAAGTTTTTTTGCTTAGATTTTTTAACTGAAATTTTTTCAACTTTTTTCCATGTCTGAAAATCAAATTAAATGTACTTATAGCAAAAAAAATTATCTGTGATATTTTGAAAGAACAAATTGAAGATGTTATAAATACATCAATCGGGAATTTTTCAATCCGAAAAATAATGTTTGTATTATCAAGATTATCAAAATCTTGTCAAATATTGTCAAACCTTGCATGATATTATCAAAGTGTTGCATTATATTCCCAATTCATATTTATTTTCTTGCATTTTTTAAAGTCTTGTTAAATATTATGAAAATCATTTCCACTATTGCCTAAATCTGGGAAGTTATTATCAAAATCTAGCATGATACTAGCAAAATCGTGTCTGGTACTATAAAATAAGTCTAAGCATTACGAAAATCTTGTGTGATATTATCAAAATCATACCCGAAATTATCAACTATCTTGTGCTTACATTATCAAAACTTTACAGAGTATTAATCTTGCAGGTTATTCAAAAAATCATGCATGGTATTATGAAAATTCTACATGATATTGATAAGAATAATTTGTCAGGTAATATAAAAACATGTCTGATATCGTCAAATATGACATGATGATATCTAAATCATGTCGGCTATTACCAAGTTTAACATAGTGTGATCAAATCGTTTCTGTCACTATCAAGATTATTACAAGCTTGCGGAGTATTACCTTTGTATGATACTATCAAAATCTTGTGTGATATTATGAAATATCTCACACTACATTATCAAAATCTCAATACGTTTAATGAGAATACTTTATAACAATATCAAAACCATAAATGATATTGTCAAAATCATGCAAACTATTGACAAAATTTTGAATGGTATTGTCACTGAATATTACCAAATCCTGTTAAATATTAAAAAATCTTGTCTTGCATCATCAAAGTCATGCGAGATATTATGAGAATCCTTTATAGCATTACTTAAACCTTCGTAAGTTAGTGTTCAAAATTAGAATAATATTATCAAAATATTGTCTGATTTTATCAAACATCTTGCACTACATTATCAAAATCTTGCCAAGTATTACCAAACAATAGTATGATACTATCAAAATTATGTCTGATATTATAAAACATCTGACACTATATTATCAAAATCTCGACTGGTTTAAGAGAAACCTTTATGACAATGTCAGAACCATATATGATGTTATCAAAATCATACAAGATATTAACGAAATATTGCATGGTATTATCATTTAACCTCACTTGTTATTAGCAAAGTTTAAGATAGTGCTATCAAAATCATGCCTGCTATTATCAAGATTATCCAAATGTTGTCAAATATTATCAAAACCTTACATTATGAAAGTCTTGCATTACTTACCAAATCATATTTAAATATTACAAAATCTTGTCTTGCATTTTCAAAGTCTTGTGATAATTCTGCTAATCCTTTCCGATATTACCTAAATCTTGCAAGTTATTGTGAAAATCTAGAATGGTGCTAGCAAAATCGCGTCTGATACTATCAAAATATTATCAAGCATTACCAAAACCTTATGTGATATTATCAAAATCTCACCCAAATTCTCAAAATATCTTGTGCTACATTATCAAAATCCCACATAATAGAATGAGAATTCTCTATGATATTGTCAAATTTTACATAGTATTATCAAAATCTTGCATTTTATTATGAAAATTCTACATGATATTAACAAAAAAAATTTTTAGTAATATCAAAACGTGTCTGATATCGTCAAATCTGACATGATGATATCTAAATCATGTCTGCTATTACCAAGTTTAACATAGCATGATCAAATCGTGTCTTTAATTATCAAGATTATCAAAATCTTGCCAAGTATTACCAAACTCTTGTGTGATATTATCAAATTTTGTCTGATATTAAGCAACATCTCACACTACACTCTCAAAGTCTCAACTGGTTTAGTGAGAATCCTTTATTATCAAGATCATCAAAATCGTGCAAAATATTATCAAAACCTTAGATGATATCATCAAAGTCTTGCATTATATTACCAAATCATATTTAAATATTAAAAAATCTTGTCTTGCATTTTAAAAGTCTTGTGATATATTATGAAAATCCTTTCCGTTATTACCCAAATCTTGCAAGTTATTATCAAAATCTAGAATGATACTAGCAAAACTGTGTCTGGTACTATCAAAATATTATCAAGCATTACCAAAATCTTGTTTGATATTATCAAAATCATACCCAAAATTGTCAAATATATTCCACTACATTATCAAAGTACCACATGGTATAATGATAATCCCTTATGATATTATAAAGACTTTACATAGTATTGTCAAAATCTTGCAAGTTATTAATAAAATCATGCATGTTATTAAGAAAATTCTATATGATATTAACAAAAATATTTTTTCTGGTAATATCCAAACTTGTTTGATTTTGTCAAATCTTGCATGGTCTTATCTATGTCATGTCTGCTATTACCAAATTTAACTCAGTGTGATCAAGTCGTGTGTGTCATTATCAAGATTATCAAAATATTTCCAAGTATTGTCAAACTCTTGTATGATACTATCAAAATCTTGTCTGATATCATGAAAAATCATCTGACGCTATATCATCAAAATCTCGACTGGTTTGATGAAAATCGTTAATGACATTATCAATACCATACATGATATTATCAAAATCATGCAAGTTATTAACAAACTCTTTCATGGTATTATCATTTATTCTCGCAAGTTATTAACCAAATATTTTCAGCCATTATCAACATGTGTCTGCTCTTACCAAAATCTAATATAGCGCTATCAATATCATGTTACCTATCAACAAAGTTTAACATAGTGCTATCAAAATGATTTCTGCTATTATCAAGATTATCAAAATCTTGTCAAGTCTTATCAAAACCTTACATGATATTATCAAGGTCTTGCATTATATTACCAAATCATATTTAAATATTACAAAATCTTGTCTTGAATTCTAGAAGTCTTGTGCGATATTATGAAAATCCTTTCCGCTATTATCTAAATTTCGCAAGTTGTTATTAAAATCTAGAATGATGCTAGCAAAATTTTGTCTTGTACTATCGAAATATTATCAAGCATTACCAAAATCTTATGTGATAATGTCAAAATTATGCCCAAAATTATCAAAGATATTGTGCGACAATATCAAAATCCCACATGGTATAATGAGAATCCTTTATGGTAAAAATCAAAACTTTACATTATATTATCAAAAGCTTGCGACTTATTAAAAAAATCATGCATGTTATTATAAAATTCTACATGATATTAACAAGAATATTTTCCCAGTAGTATCAAAACGTGTCTGATATCGTCAAATCTGACATGATGTTATCTAAATCGTGTCTGCTATTACAAAATTTAACATAGTAAAATCAAATAGTTTCTGTTGTCATAAAGATTACCAAAATATTGCCAACTATTGCCAAACTCTTGTATGATACTATCAAAATCTTGTCTAATATTAATAAACATCTCACACTACAACATCAAAATCTTGGCTGGTTTAGTGAGAATCCTTTATGACAATAACAAGACCATGCATGATATTATCAAAATATTGCAATTTATTAACAAAATCTTGCATTTTATTATGAAAATTCTACATCATATTAACAAAAATAATTTTTTAGTAATATCAAAACGCGTCTGATATCGTCCCATCTGACATGATGATGTCTAAATCATGTCTGCTATTTCCAAATTTAACATAGTATGATCGGATCGTGTATGTCATTGTAAAGATTATCAAAATCTTGCCAAATATTACCAAACTCTTCTATGATACTATCAAAATTTTGTCTGATATGAAGAAACATCTCACACTAAACTCTCAAAATCTCAACTGGTTAAATGAGAATCCTTTATTATCAAGATCATCAAAATCTTGACAAATATGATCAGAACCTTAGATGATATTATCAAAGTCTTGTATGATATTACCAAACCATGTTTAAATATTAAAAAATCCTGTCTTGCATTTTCAAAGTCATCTGCTATATTATGACAACCAATACCGCTATAACCTAAATCTTGAAAGTTACTATCAAAATCTAGAATGATGTTAGCAAATCTCTGTCTGGTAATATCAAAGTACTATCAGGCATTACCAAAATATTGTTTGATATTATCAAAATTATACCTAAAATTGTCAAATATATTGTAGTATAATATCAAAATCCCACATGGTATAAAGAGGATCCCCTATGATATTAACAAGACTTTATATAGTATTGTCAAAGTCTTGCAAATTATTAATAAAATCATGCAGTTTATTAAGAAAATTCTATATGATATTAACAAAAATATTTTTCTGGTAATATCCAAACTTGTCTGATATTATCAAATATGGCATGGTCTTATCTAAGTTACGTCTGCTATTACCAAATTTAACTCAGTGTTATCATGTCGTGTTTGTCATTATTAAGATTATCAAAATATTTCCAAGTATTACCAAACTCTTGTATGATACTATCAAAATCTTGTCTGATGATATGAAACATCATCTGACGCTCTATCATCAAAATCCCGACTGGTTTGATGAGAATCCTTTATGACAATATCAAAACCATACATGATTATCAACATTATCTATTATCAACATGTGTCTGTTATTACCAAAATATAATATGGTCCTATCAAAATCACGTTACCTATCAGCAAAGTTTAACATAGTGCTATCAAAATCATGTCTGCTATTATCAAAAGTATCAAAATATTGTCAAATATTATAAAAACCTTACAATACATTATCAAAATCTTGCATTATATTGCCAAGTCATATTTAAATATTACAAAATCTTGTCTTGCATTTTCAAAGTCTTGTGCGAAATTATGCAAATCCTTTCCGCTATTACCTAAATCTTGCAAGTTATTGTCAAAATCTAGAATGATGCGAACAAAATTTTGTCTTGTACTATCAAAATATTCTCAATCATTACGAAAATCGTGTGTGATATTATCAAAATCATACACGAAATTATCAAACATATTGTGCTACATTATCAAAATTCCATATGGTATAATCAGAATCCTCTATGATAATATCAAAACTTTACATTGTATTACCAAAATCTTGCAAGTTATTAACAAAATCATGCATGTTATTATAAAATCCTACATGATATTAACAAGAATATTTTTCCAGTAGTATCAAAACGTGTCTGATATCGTCAAGTCTGACATGAGGATATCTAAATCATGTCTGCTATTACCAAATTTAAAATAGTAACATCAAACAGTGTCTGTCATTATCAAGATTATCAAAATATTGCCAAGTATTACCAAACTCTTGTATGATACTATCAAACTCTTGGCTGATATAAAGAAACAGCTCACACTACATTATCAAAATTTTGACTGGTTTAGTGAGAATCCTTTATGACAATAACAAGACCATACATTTATTATCAAAATACTGCAAGTTATTAACAAAATCTTGCAATGTGTTACCATTTAATCTTGCAAGTTATTAACAAAATATTGTCAGGTATAATCAAAATGTGTCTGCTATTACCAAAATCTAATATGGTCCTATCAAAATCATGTCTGCTATTATCAAGATTATAAAAAAAAAATTATATTACCAAAACCTTACATGACATTACCAAAGTCTTGCATGATGTCACCAAATCCTTTTAAATAATACAAAATCTTGTATTGCATTATCAAAGTAATGTGAGATATTATGAGAATCCTTTCTAGCATTACCTAAATATTTGTAATTTACTATAAAAATTAGAATTGTTGTAGAAAAATCGTCTCTGGTACTATCGAAATATTATCAAGTATTACCCAAATCTTATATAACATTAGCAAAATATTATTTGATTTTATCAAACATCTTGCAGTACATTATCAAAATCTTGCCTGGTAAACCAAGAATCTCCTATTTCATTATAAAAACCTGAAGTGGTATTATCAAAATCATGCAAGCTATTAACAATCTCTGTATTATCTAAATCTTACCAGGCATTAAAAAAAAAATTTCTGGTACCCTCAATATATGTCTAATATTGTAGGAAACTAACACTCACGTCCCTACTACTATCATCTGTTAATTTACAGTCATAGATGGCACTGTTTTTATTTCCTGGACAAATGCTACCATGTTTTCTTTTTCACAAATGTTATAGATGGCACCACAACTGATTTTATCACTTAGATTACATTATGTTAACTGACGTTAAGTTAGGTTCGTCTGGGCTCAGTTATCGTGCACGCACACTTGCACAACTTGCAAGATTTAGGTAATAGCGGAAAGGATATTCGTAACATCTCACAAGACTTTCAAAATGCAAGACAAGATTTTGTAATATTTAAATATGACTTGGTAGTATGATGCAAGACTTTAAAAATACCATATAAGGTTTTGATAATACTTAGCAAGATTTTGATAATCTTGATAATAGCAGAAATGATTTTGATAGTACTATGTTAAATGTTGCTAATAGGTAATATGATTTTGATATTATCATATTATATTTTGGTAATAGCAGACACGTTTTGATTATAGCTGAAAATATTTTGTTAATAACTTGCGAGATTAAATGATAATACCATGCAAGATTTTTTTTATAAATTGCATGATTTTGATAATACCATGTATGGTTTTGATATTTTCATGAAGAATTCTCATTAACCAGTCGAGATGTTGATAATGTAGTGTGAGATGTTTCATAAATATCAGACAAGATTTTGATAGTATCATACAAGAGTTTGGAAATACTTGGCAAGATTTTGGTAATGTAGTGCAAGATGTATGATAAAGTCAAACAAGATTTTGATAATACCAAACAATATTTGGGTAGTACTAGATTATAATTTGATAGTACCAGACACAATTTTGCTATAACCATTCTAGTTTCTTATAATAACTTGCAAAGATTTAGGTAATACTAGAAAGGATTCTTATAATATCTCATACGACTTTGATAATGCAAGACAAGATTTTGTAATATTTAAACAGGATTTTGTAATATCATGCAAGACTTTAATTATATCATGTAAGATTTTGATAATATTTGACAAGATTTTGATATTCTTGATAATAGCAGACATGATTTTGATAGGACCATATTATATTTTGGTAATAGCAGATAACACATCATTCTTAAAATTCACGAAATTCTCGGAAACTGGTGTGCAAATTATTGGAATGATTCAAGGGGTTAGCAGCTCCAATAGTATATCGGGGTAGGACTGTGATGGAATCAAAAGAGGGGATACTACTATCCTTTAGAAAATATGATATTGATAACTTTTAGTATGCAATTATAGTTCTTTACAAAGATCAAGCAAGCTCACTTTTCAGTAAAGCGGTAGTGTTTTAGAAGTACACGGAAATTGGAATATGTGCTGAGTCACAGACTTACAAAGACGGTATTTAAATAAAAGTATTAAACCTCTTTCTGCCATCTTAAGCATTCTGCCAGTCCTAGTGAAAAATTCAAATTTAACAAATTAAATAGAGCAAACAATTATGGAAAAATACTGTTTTTTACTTATGGTTAATTACCAGGATCTATTTGCCAGTTTTTTTTTATAGCACAGTTCATCTAAATCTCGCAGAAACACTTATAGTTGTGCGTTTTGCAACCCTATTCAACCATGATCAGGGCTTTCAACCTTTAGGTGTTGTTATAATTTCAAATGACAACAGGCCACAAAGAAAAATTTACTTGTTTAGTTATTTCTCAAGATTGAAGGGGGCTAGAAACCTTCTATTTAGCATTCTAGGTCATTAGAAATCTATCACCTTATTTAGAAATTGTGTCCCCAACATTTTGACCGTATTTGGATGAAAATTGGTGTTTTGTGACATAAATGATATAAAATACCACTTTGGCGTGGTTTTTAAAGATGGGATGCTAAAACACTCATGTTAAGAATACTAGACAATGTTGAACTAATTAGCTATTTTAAAGCTCCTTTTTTCTGGCATTTTGACCTTGTTTAGGCAAAAATTGATGTTTTTCGGCGAACAATGGCTGAAAACGCCACTCTGTTGTGGTTAAAACACGCAAAATCTTTGTCATATGCTAACTTTCTTTAACAAACAAGGTAAATCCAAATTTTAGTTTAAATCCCTCTTCTCTTGACTTTTAGGTCACCTAAGTCGTCGACAGGCTAAGGTCTCAAACCGGCATACACTAGCATTCAAACAAAATAAGCTTCCTATTCGACATTCTTCTGCGCAAAAATTCCAATGTCGTTTGATCCCTCTTTATCCTCGTTTGCTAAAATCTTAAAACACCCAAAAGACTTAGATATCCCCTATTCTCTAAACACAAAAGTTTAACCGTGAAAAAGACCTCAAAATCCTATTTTAGAGGGGGGGGTAGATCCTTAAAGTGAAAACATTGGTTACCATTAACTGTTTTATCTCGTTTTAGTTACCTATAACTGGTTACTTTCCTGACAAATTACTTACTTACTTTCGGCAGGAACCAGACGACGAACTGTCCTCCCCAGCACCTATGGACTTTATAATTACGCCCGATGACCACTTCGACCTATCGTTTGCAGTTTCTCCAGCAACCTTCAGCCAGTCTCTGTCCCATCTCCTACCATGCCTACGGAAGCCTGCCCATGGCTCAAGGTCCTCCTTCAATTTTTGCTATATATTTCTCATTGTCCTCCCCGATGTCGTCTCCGGGGTGGTACTGGCTCTAGTCTAGTCACTTAGTCAAAGGTTCGTGCAAATTTGGAAACAAAATGTGAAAGATGGTTCACAGGGGCAGTTTGATGTGCTCTTTCGAATGAGACTGGGACACGAGCGATCCGACCACTTTAAGAGGGTGAAACAGGGAATGAAGGTCACCCAAAAGGGGGAAAAGCAAAAAAAAATCTTTTTCCCTATTTTAGCTGGATATTCGGTGTGTATACTCGGTGTTAGACAGAAATTGAAGCAAACTAATGGAAAAGGTGCTTGGAGTGCCCCAAAATCAAATAGAAGGGTGGGGTGGGGGTTGAAATTCACATAAAAGGGGGGAAACGGGAAATATTTGTTTATGCCTATTTCAAATTGGTATTCGGTTTGTTTATTCAATCTTATATAATCACTGATTTAATGCTATGACGAAAGTACAGAGGATGTCCTGGGAGGGGGAAAACAGGGGTAAATCTTTCCCCCAGGGTAACTTCTAAAGAAGGGAAATTTCTGATCTGCTGTCTCTAAGTTTGTTCTCGCCATTTCAGGAGACGTTCTCAAGATCGAGTGGTACAGTATTACATCCTAAATCCTGGATAGAGAAAATAGGGGAAACTAGGGGGGGGGGCAGGGGAAAATGCCAAACTGAGTTTCTTTTCAATTTTGGCTGCGGCGGTTATGATGACTCTACTGGGAGTAGGTGGCAAACACTGGACAAAGGAAACCGGGGATGACAGCTGTGACGCGCAAAACTACGACTGCCTCCCCCCTCGTTTCCCCTCCTTTAAGAGTCAAATGCACCACTATAATTTTCTTTTAAAGATATGACTTTAATCACTGAAGGAAGAAATAAAAAGAAGTTAAAAAAAAAAAAAAAAAGAAAAGTGGTACGCAGTTGGTGCCCTGGTTCAGCAGCCTATTTGTTGCTGGCGTCAGATCTGTAGCACGCTTCATTACAAGCACACAGATCAGTACATGGTAGTGAAGCCTTCATGCACTTGCATGGTTGCTTGCAGGCTTTCTTGCAGCCGTATTTGACCAGTTCTTTGCACGCCTTGGAAGTCTCGGGTAGCGTCTTCCAGACAGGATGCCTCTCATCATTCACGAGCTTCCTTCCAAAGTCAGAGGAGGAGGGAAAATTCTAAGCTGGGGTGGCTGCTCTTCCCCAAATTCGGCCAGCCTGAAAATGTGCACGTCTGGTGTACTGAAAAAGGGTGTTGGTGGGATGCGGTCAATCTGCCGTTCCTTGGCAAAAAGAACTTTTCTCGCTTTGTCAACACCCTGGACTTCATTTGTCCGCTCATAGCATAAAGCTACAAATCTCACCAGTAGCTTTTACGTTCGCGGTCTCGTAGCAGTCGACGCAGACGACAAATCCAAGAACGCATCAATTGCATCGGGATAACTTCTCCAAACATTAAAGGCTTTTTTTCTTTTTAATGCCAGAAAAGGACGATACTGTATCGCAGTCTGTAAACACGTGGAAGCCAGGCAAAGCTTTTGACCTTTGGAGGCCAAGCGTATGATGAATTTCGTGAGCTGGGATAATTCTACGCTGCTGCTTCACACCTCTACCCAGAGCTCAATAAGTGGGACGTATGAGCAAGCGGTCACAGCTAGCACGAGCACATCTGTATCTACGGTTCGTATCATAACATGTAGGTGACCAGACAGGTAGCAGTGACAAACGTGGAGGATGATTCACGTATCTGCCTCTTCATGATCGCAAGGGACCAAATCATCTCGAGCAGCTGACACCGAAGGCACAACATCTGAATCCTTTGTGCTATAAACTTCTTTTCCAAACAAATTCATGCTTGCCAAGCGGTCTGCTAACAGGAAAAACAGTTGCTCTTTGTTTTCTTCGGTACGGAGGAAAGTAGCCCAATTCCGAGGGATAGGAGTCGATTCTCTTAGGCTGACTCGCTGTCCAAAACCTCTCCTTTCTCTTTCTCCTTTCTTCAAACTGAAATTGATGTACCTGTCCTATATAACGTCAATGCGACTGACCGTCTTTAGTTGGCTATGAATGTACGGTAGAAAAACTGTATCGGCTTAATCTTTGAAAAATTTGCAGGAGCTGGGTGCAAGCACATGCACCGGGTGCAAGCACCGGGTCCAAGGCTGATCCGTCGAATACTTTTGCACTGACTCGAGGAATAGTGGATGGTATGTCCAGCAATGCTTCTAAACAAGTTGTAAGGTTAGATTGTGCAGTTTCCTAAGGGATCCGCTGTCTGACAGTGCAGGGGGAGTGGCTGGTTTTCTTGCTTAAAAAATTCGTCCATGTCGCCGCGACGAGACTGGCAGGCAGTGTACAATCTACCAAACAAAGAAGAACCGTTTTTCACACTAGAAATCTCTTGTTTCGCCTTTGACGGTGTCTTGTCTATAACACTTGTGAATAGTGGCAGATTATTTTTCTTAATAAAATCCGTGACTGGTGTGGGCATGTTGTCAGTCGCTCTTCGGTAAACGTCTTATACTGGTCGAATCCAATTTTGTATGCGTTCTTGTCGCTGTGTACTATGTTACTGGGCATGACCTTCCTCGTTTCAAGGGTAAAATGGTTGTTTTCTGATTCAGAAAATGGATTGCCCCTTCCTTCAATGACTTGAAGAAAGTCCTGAACATGGCACATGAATCGCATCTGTAATTTTGGTGTGTCCTCATGATGCTTCAAGTTTTCTTCAGAATAAGGGTTTGTGAAACTTTCTTCATACTCCTCAACGCCCCTTTGAACATCGAAACCTAAAGTGATTTATCGAAAAATGGCATCTGGGTTTTCGGTGAGTCCAATCAAACCAGCTGTTCTTTTCATTTTCTCGGTCATCTGTTCATGCGCTTGATCCATTGCCATGGAAGAAAAAGTATTTTTGTCTTTCGAACTGTGAAGTTTCCTTTCAAAAACGCACAAAATGCACCTGGGTTCTGGGTAATGAGGGCAATCATATCTCGGACGTGCACCGACAGCCCTCTGGCGTAGTTCGTATGGTCCAGAGCGAACATCCACGGCAGAAACTTTCGCAGACCATCGATATGAACCAAAAATCTGCCTGGCGGATGGATCGTACGAACATCAACAAAATCAGTTCAATATCAATTACAGTTGACCATTAATTAAACTGATCGCTGAATTCTTTTCTTGATTCACACGGTTCATCGAAAGATAGCACCTCATTGTCTCTCTCTTCATTCTCAGCAGCATACTCATCATATGCTCGGCACCTAAGGATATGAAGGACTGAAGCAGTTACTTGGTGAGCGTAACGGGACCTAGTAGCATGCGACCCTTTAAGAATGGCATCTGCCCTTCCTGCTGTTGTAACGTCAGCTTGGACGAGAAGCTTGTCCCAGTCTCCTAGCACTTTCAGGATATTCATTTCTATGTGCAGGCCACCGAAAACGCCGATAAACGAATCTTCTGGATGTTTTTCTGGAAAGTTCCAAACATCAGTTTGGCCAGTGCATAGAGCGGCTGATCAGCTGTCAAGACTGGAATCTGACCTGGATTCAGATACGCAACCACTGTCTTAACCAAATTCACAGTGTGAAGTATCATCGCTACTGAATGCACTTGATACTTAAAAATAGCTAACAGTGCAATCGTACTTTTTGGTTTGTCCACCGTCGGTTGCTTATTGGAGTCGAATGCAGCCCACGACACTGGAATCGAAGCACTTCCGTTTTGTTTCTCCGCTACTTCTTCAACATGGTTCAACCAATCTTCTTCTACGTTCACAGGCTGCTCTCCAATGATGGCTGGTTAATCTATCGGTGCAATACGAGGAACTAATGGGTGTGCTATGAGTAAACGAGCAGAAGGGACTTCGGTATATTCCTTCGGTAAAGTTCGGACTTTTCTCGATGCTCCGAGCTGCTCTTTCTGCCTCGAAGAGAGCTGTTCCCTTGGAGCATGGTCGGCTGCTGGAAGCTGTATTAAGGAAATGGCTGTCCCATGAAAGGAATCCTTAAATTTTTTTATAAAAAAGATAAAAATCGAAGCCCTTCGTGACCATTTTCATCCCCTTTACCCCCCCCCCCCCCATAAGTCACTACGAGAATAAAAACCGAATGTTGAGTTGAAAATGGCAAAAACAAACATTTCCCATTTCCCTCTGTTAGTTGAATTTCACACACCCCCCCCCCGACGCCCTAGGTTGGTGGAACAATCCAAGCACTTTCCCCATGACTTCCCTTCATTTTCTATCTAATAACAAATATAGTGGACTAAGCGACTAGACTACTCGTAGATAAGGAGGTCTCGACATATCGTACCTTTGGGTTTGCGCAAGGTGTGTTCGAGAAGTTTGAGGCAACGTCTTTTAACGGTAGAGGACAGCTCTTCAGTGTGACCACAACAGCTTCTTACTTCGCTATTAAAAATTCTAAACCACCTGTAATTCGCAGTTTATTGCGAAGGCAGCGATGATCGAACGCGTCCAGAGCTCTAGCTTCTATAGCCTTTAGCGGCCATGTCTCGCAGCCGTACAGTAGCACAGTTCGTACATATGTTGCGTAGACATGGACTTGGATTTTTTTCAAGATCTTACGTCTGGCCCATATTGCTTTTTTCAAACTAGTAAAGACTCCCCAAGCCCTTAATATTTGGGCAGAAATATCTCTACCAGCTCCATCATCTTGTGTTGAAATGGACCCCAGGTACTTGAATTCGTCAACTTTTCAATTGGTTTGTCGTCCACGATGATTAGATATGGAGCAGAATGATTGACATCACTTTAGTCTTGGAGCTGTTTATGGTAAGCCCAATACGCTTCGAAGTCTCGGAGACATGATCAATCATGTCTTGTAAGCCGTCGGCTGTGGTCTCCAACAAGGCAACATCGTCTGCGAAAAATCCAAGTCTGTCAGGGATTGGGGAAAGCCATCTAGTTGACCATAGACAACACCCCTGTGGTTGAACAGGGCATTATTCATTAACCAGTCTTTATCCTGGCAATGCTAATATGTCTTCGAAGAAGTTCAGTAAGAGGATCAACATTATTTAGGGTGAATTATTAGTTTTTTGTACCTTTGAAACATGACCTTTGGATCTTTCTTGGATTTATTCCTCCATTCAAGGACAGAACAACGCTTGGTCATTCTTGGTCGTTTTGATCTTTTGCTGAGTTAATAATTTGTCCTGAAGATTGTAGGACACCTTGTGACAGCCCAGTGGATTGATGCTGTGCTAGGCAATACCTAAGGATCGATCCCTACTGCAGTAAGGTTGGGCGATAGGCTTGGTACTTGCCACTGTAAAAAAGACACAACAATGTAAACGTTGATGCGACTCCCTATGTGCCCAAAATGGCTCACTAGGATCTTCATCCTTTTTATCCTTTGTATGGTGAGGCTAGGGAAAACACATTGGTAAACGTTGTACTTTATTCATTCTTCACTACAATTTAGACCGCAATCAGTACAGTTCAACCGGGGTTTTGATTGGGAGATAGACTGTAATGGGTGCAATATCGATTGGGGTGCATGATAACTTTGTCATGCGTTGACTTCCAAATTCAGTTATGACCTCTCTTATGACAAAAGGGGTTTTCGTTAAAATTTAACAATTCACCAAAAAGAAACTAAATTTTTTTTCTAATTGCTATCATTGTATATTCAAAGATAGGTTGTGTTTTCCGTTTTCCTTATGGTTATTCGTTTTTGTTTTTAAATCTAGGGGTATGCAGCCACCTCAATACAAATGCTTAATACTTTTTCTTTTTTTTGGGGGGGGGGGTGGGGGGCAATCTATAATTTAATTAATATTTATTTTTGTTTGAAATAAATTAAATTGGAATAATTCAATTATTAAGTTGAATAGGCTTATCAGTTATTAAGTTGAAGAGGAGCAAAGGAGGAATGCCGCTTGGGTAGGAAATACCCAATTTTATATGATTTTTTCATTTAGTTTCAGGTTGTGTCTACTTTCACTAGAAATTGTTTTATTTATGGAAACATCTCTACAATCATCTACTGCCTCTCTACGTCTATTACAACTCACATTTACTAAAAAAAAAAAACCAAAGAGTTCCCTGAACGTTACTGATGTTAATCAATACTATAGATAATTTAAACCTCCTCGATCTATCCCTATAAAATTGAAAAAGGTCGAACATCAATATATCAGATGTTGAATAGAGTGTACTTAATTACTCAAACGATGCTTCGTATTAAATATTAATAGAACGTTTATTAGATGTTTCCTTTTCATATTTTCATGTTGTGTAAGCCTCCAATACTTTAAAGCAGGAATTATGAGTAGAACTAGCAGCATGTAGAAATGTATTTCTTGACAAATTGACCACCCTTGAGTAAAAGAACAATCTGTGATATTAAAATAAAAACTTTAAAAGCTACTTTTATAAGACAGTTATTGTTATCTGACTGCTTTTGTTATCCGAAAAGAAAAAGGCTGAAGAATTGCTAAAAAAAAAAAAAAGTGGCTACAATATTATTTGAAAAGACACGAGAAACACAATCTAATCAAGCCCGTATTTGAGGGGAGGGTAGGGGGGTTTAAACCGTCCCCCCAACCTCAAAATGTTTTTCCAACTCGTAAAAAACGTAACAAAATTGTATATATACGAATTTTTGATGCATTTTTAAAATTTCATTTTGTAACCCCCCCCCCCTCGCCAAAAAATAACCCTCACCGAAAATCCTGGATACAACCCTACGTCTAATATACCCAATCGTGTCAGCGCATCTCTGCAAGTTTTTGTAGGGTAATTTCTCTGTGTGTTTTTTTTGAATAGAAAGTCATTAGCTCATATTTGCAATTCGGCAGCTCTTACACAAGATCTTCTATATTCATTATGGTTACCGTATTTTAGTTCTTCTAATCGGTCAGATATTAAAGCAACATTTTCTGATTGTGAAAAATTTTTACGTTGACTTTCAAAATTTCATTCTACATGATCAATGGTAAAATAATATGGTATGTAAATCCCACTGTTATTAATTACTAAGCAGCAACAAAATTTACTTTTTGTTGGCCGTCGATTTCCCATAACCTTTATTCTCGAATTTTTCATTTGATAATTTATTGAAATTAGTCTTTTTTCAGTTGGGTAGCATAATTTTTTCCAAGTTTAGGATTTTTTTAGTATAATTTACGTTGTGCAAATTGGCCAGTATTTATATGTGTTTATATATAATGAAAAATATTATTAGCACAGATATTATTTTATGTGTTTGTCTTTTGACGGTTGACATCTGCCACACTGTCGACATTAAACCCCGCCTTGGTCTTTCCAGCTCTAGCTTCAAAAGACTATCAAAGATCTGGAAATCTAGCCACCTTTCGAAGATTCGAACCATCTGAAAGTGCATCTATTCAACAGTCTGATCATACCCATTGCTCTGTATGGGTGTGAAACCTGGAGATTAAAAGCTGAAAACGAGTGCAACCTCCTTGCGTTCGAAATGAGATGTCTGCGCCGGATAGCCAAGATCAGATATACTGACCATGTCACAAACGAAGAACTCCGAAGAAGGCTGAAGTAGCAAGACACTATCCTGAACAAAATCCGAAAATCCGAACCAGCTGCGCTGGTTCGGCCATGTAAAGCGAATGAATCCCGAACGCCTGCCCAAGATCACGCTTGAAGGGACAACTGAAGGACTTTGACCACGGGGAAGACCACGCAAAAGATGAATCGAAAACTTTGTCCGACAACGTATTGCCCAACTATCCCAAACTGCATTTGGCAGAACAGCATATCGAGCCCTAATTCATCAGATTCTGGAAGGAGTGGCCCCAAGACGTCCCATGAGGATGTATGGGACTTAAGTAAGTAAGTATATGGGTTTGTTGTCTTATATTTTACATGGCCCGTTTGTTAATTTTACTTTTCTTTATACTCACCGATTTTTGAGGTTAATAAAATCTTTGCATTGAATTGAATATTTTTTTCCGTCAGTTTCTCTTTCTGTTGTCAAGCATTTTCTTTATTGCATTCATTAATGACTCTTTACGATTAAATCATTTGTTTTAACTTGGTTTTAACCTTTAGTCCTCTTCTTGGTAATTTTTTCTTCCTTGCCTTTCTGTGACATTTTTTTCTTTAGAATTATAGTTATGTATCTACTTGACATAGCCTTTGGCTGGATCTTAGTATGTACAATTCTTATATTATGGCTCGGGACTTGTAAAAATGGCGTCGCTTAAACCCATGCTGTAACTGGTAACTAACTTAACTTTCCGTACGCTAAACTTTGCTTTTGAAGTTGTTGCAATTGACTGTCCGGGCACTTCCTTTGTTCCCTTGTGATGCATCCTTAACGGGATTATTAATTAAACCAAGATAGAAATTAGTGCTTATTAAGCCCAAAGGAACGGGATTCACTGAAATTATAAATGAGCATATCCTTACTAGAGGCAAAATTAATATTGTTTGTTCTAGAGATTAGGTTGCAAGAATTTTGTAACAATTTTGCAATAATTTGATAATTACTTAATTTAATTTGACACTAATTTAATAATTAAATATACTTTGCTGAAAAATACAACAAAGTTGGAATCAATGAATATATATATTTAATTATAAATATATATAAAATATGTTCAATATATATTAATATACACAAAAAAAAATTCAGCAAAGTAGATATTGATTTAATCATTTGATAATAATAAATGCAATAATTTTTAAGTTAAGCTCAAGTCTGCTATTAACCCTATTGCAGAAATTTATATCAAAGGGAACAAATAATTTTGACTGACTTTATTTGATTTAAGAACGGTAACGATTTTTATCTCAATCACATCGAATGTGGCTTGTCTAAAGAGGGATTCTAATGTCTAGGTCTCCGATTTGATAAGTTTCCGTTCATTGCAAATCAAAAGTCCGTTTAGAGATTCACTATAAAATTTTACTAATACAGAGAATTAGCTAGCTCTAATCTGAACCAATAAGAAAATTTTATCAAAAATATGAGTAGCTCAAATTAGCGCTAGCTAAATCTCGATATTAGTAAAATCCCATCGTGATTGCGCCTTAAGATGTAATCACATACCAATTAACTGTAATTCGCAGAGATCTCTTGCTCCCTCCAACAAATGATTTTTCTTAATCAGAGGAAAGAATGATGCTCAAATTCAAAGTGATCATAAGCTATCTTGTATATGCAGGAGCTAGCACATTCTAGACTTTGCGAGTACAGAGGTTTTGCGAGTACAGGGTGCTAGAATAGGTTTGAAAATTAATGTTAAGAAGACTAAGTCACTAAGGCTAGGAATAAGTGAAGATGAAAAGGTGACGTTGGGTAATGAAAAGATTGATGAGGTAGGCAGCTTCACTTACCTTGGTAGTATTATTATTAATGATGTTGAGAGCAGTGAAGATATTAAAAGTAGAATAGCCAAGGCTCAGGGTTTTTTTTTCACAGTAAAAAAAAGTTTGGAAGAATAGGAAGATAAGTCTGCAAACCAAGATTAGAATATTAGAAGCTACAGTGATGACAGTGGTCAAATATGGCTCTGAAGCATGGACGCTCCGAAAAGCGGATGAAGATATGCGAGATGTTTTCCAGAGAAATTGCTTACGGATTGTTCTGGGTACCCGGCTGACGGACCGTATGTCAAACAATAGGATATACGAAAAATGTGGTTCAATACCGCTCTCTAGGGCTATAATGAAAGAAAGGTTGAGGTGGCTAGGGTACGCTGTGTGGATGAAGGATGAAAGATTGCCGAAGATTGTTTTTTTCGACCAACTGTTTAGGGTTAAGCGGAAAGCAGGTCGTCCTCGTCTTGGGTGGGAGGACGTCATAAAGAAAGATTGAAAGGAAATGGAAACTTCCTGGGAGGGTGCAACAGGGGAGGCTTTGAATAGATTGGAGTGGAGGAAAAGCGTGTTGCTGTGTAGCTCTGTTGGCCTCAGGCGGCTTGGTGCTGCGATGAGTTGTTAGTAGTAGTAGTAGCAGTAGTAAAAAATAGAAAAAGTATTTTTCAAATGACTACGTGAAAATTATGTTTGGGGGGGGGGGCAAAATATATTTTACAAAATCTAAGAGGGGACAGTTTTTTTTTTTTTTTTATTTGTTCCAATGAAAATAATAAAAAAATGTAAAAAAAAAAACTAACCTCTCGAAGTGTTCATAAAATTAAACAAAAATTCTTTTTAAAAAATATAAAAAGAATCAGCAAGTTCAAAAGGAACAAAAGATTTCCTGCACATGAGGGGGCTACCACCTCCTCGACTACCTACTCTTTATTTTAAAGTTTAACAAGTGCTTAATGGGCCAGATAAAGGGAGATTGGCCCAATTGGGCCCCGCGTTTGGAAGGGCCCCGCGCTACCATCAAAATGAATAATTGATTTTCGAAATTTGAAATGCTCTTAACAATTCCAGTAAGCATTGCTTCTGGAGAGAGATCATTTTCCAGGCTAAAAGCAATAAAAAAAACTATATGATATCTACAATAAATTAGGAAAGACTAAATAGTTTAGCAATTATGTTGACTGAAAGTGAAGACGAAAGGAAAATAGATTTTAAATCGGTTTTAGAAGAATTTGCAGAACAAAATATTAGAAATATGTAAATTCATGTGCCCATTTTCGGTGATGCAAATTTCAACAGGCATTTTTGGCAGTTTCATAATATCTAGGGGACATAAAAGTAAATTGTTGTAAGCAGAAAATGAACACAAAAAAGAACAAAAGAGGACAAAACGTATGCTCAAACAGAACAAACTGGACCATCAAATGAGACAAGATCAAGAGAACGACCTGAGAAATGTAAATGTACGGCTGATAATGAACATTATCACAAGGCACAGAAAAATGTCTGAAGCAATGATAAACGAAAATAAAGATTAAAGAAATATGTAGTTAGAACATTAGTGAAACCGACAATTAGAACATGTCGAAAACGAAATTGAAGAACTTAGAAATATATAGTTAAAAGATAAGTGGCACCGGGAATCAAGACTCGAAAATGAAAATGAATAGCAAAAAAATATGCGGTTACAAGATATGCGACAATGAGGATCAGAACAAATCAAAATGAAAATGAAGAACAGAGAAATGTGCGGTTAGAAAATATAAGACAATTAGAACAAAGAAATATGCATCCCACAGGAAAAGTAGCCAACAAAGATGATTTACCAGGGAGCTGCTGCCTGCTTGGTTGAACTGTATTCCAGCATTAACAATTTCCAAATGAAATTGTTTGTCCTGTTATAGAGGCCAAACAAATTCATTTGGAAAGAGTTCCACAAACAAATACAAAACTGGAACACATGTTTTCCATTACAGTCCCCTGAAGGTCATTTGAACCATATCCATATGGCCAAATTCTTAGATCCCAATGGAGATGTTAAAGTATGCCTTTCACAACTTTTGAATTATTAGATCAGTCGTAACATAACAGATCGTTTGGAAGAAATATTGCGAGACACGAACAGCTATGCTAAAGGTTACACGTATATATATATATATATATATATATATATATATATATATATATATATATATATATATATATATATATATATATAAATATATATATATATATATATATATATATATATATATATATATATATATATATATATATATATATATATATATATAACTAGATTTGAATTTTACTTAAAAATTTAATATGTAGAGGGGGCCCGTAGAAAAAATTCCAATCGTGCCCCGCATCTACTCGATCCGGCCCTGAGTGCTTAACTGATTTAGAGCAGGGGCATCAATTCATGAAAGTATTGGGGTACCCAAATATATTTAAACCTTCGATTAAGGGTTTTAGACAATAAAAATTTAAATTAGAAACCTTCTTTTTGCTTCCAATGCTTTCCACTCCAGAAACAGAACCAACAAATGCTATTTTTTAATGTCATATGGCACTTATTTTTGATGACATATGGTACTATCATGTTGCAAATAAGATGCTTATACGTTACACATCTAAGAGAGATAAGATTATATGGGTATTTTCCTTACCATAAATCTATATCCTGATGCTTATAGTGAACTAGGTTTCATTAGTAAACTCTGAAATGAATCTGTCGAACAGCTGATCATGTTTTCCCACTTACACTCAGGCAGCAATTAGCTCTGACTTTGGCTTACAGGTAAAAAAAAAAAAAACAGTTTTCTTCAACTGAAGGTAAGAGCAACATTGAAAATTAAACCAAACAGAAAATTTTCGTATATGAGTGGGGCTGCCCGTTCCTCAACCCTCGCTCTTTACGCTTAAGTCTTAAAGTTCTATAAAAATATTTCTTATTTAAGTTCAACCACCCTTGTGTTTCAGCATTCTTTCTTAAAGAGTGGTGACAACAAGTCAGCCTTGATCGTAAAGAGCGAGGATCGAAGAGGGGGCAGCCCCCCACCTCTCATGTACGGAATAATCTCTGAGAGTTACAAGTTGTAATGCTTCTCCTTAATTTCAGTTGATTTTTTTTAAGTTCTTGCCGTTTTAGAAACCATGCCAGGAAATCTTCTTCCCTCCTTCCCCTCTCAGAATTTCCTCTGTAAAATCTCCCCTTGAAATTTTCTCCCTAAAGCAAATTCTCCCTGTGGAAAATCCCAAACCCCGCAGAAAATTCCTCCCACCGAAATTTCTGTAAATTCGTCAGCAACAGATACTAAATATATACAAAGGGCAAACTGCGTGACTTACAGCCCTTTTACCAGGGACAATGGAGGGCCATGTAATCCCCAAAGGCATATTTATTGGACATTTCAACTATACTGAATCAAATTGCTATTACAAAATTTTGATCGGATGTCTTTGGGGAATTACCCTTCAATCTTTTTGGCCACCAAAAAGGGCACTAGAACATTTTATTTCCGTTCAAATGAGCCTTTTTCCGATCCTCTAGGACCGTTAGTGATACGATTACCCTGGAAAAAAAAAACATGCACCATTATCTTTATTCGGGAAAAAATACAAAATTCCACAATTTTGTTCAGGAGCTTCAAACCTCTACAAAAAGGTTCTCTAATATGCTATCTGGTGGTGGTGTTTTATCAATATCACTTCCCCCTTTTTCGAAAATCGGGCAAATTTTCTCAGACTCTCAGTTTTTGATGGAAAACATTAAACAGAATAAATTTTTATATATTTGGAATCAGCAAAAAAAAATCCAATTCTTTTGATGTATCTATTGTTATCAAAATAAACTTTTTAGAGTTTTGGTTAGTATTGGGCTGGGTCACTCCTTACTTACAATTTGTTGCCAATAACTGTTTGATTTCGTCGAACACATACTTTAAAAATTTTTAATGTTTTGGAAGGTTAACAAAACGACGTATCTAAATTATTTACAAGGATGATCATTCGTGAAGTTCAGAAACAGAATATTTGCACAAAAGCCCCTGAATTTGTTAAGAGTATCTACGAAATAATTTATAGGGGTTTTCTCACCACAATGAACAGAACAACACTGCAGAACACTATGAATAGCTTCAAAGTGATATAGAAAAATAAGGTGATTAAAATATCTAAAATCGGCATCACTACCCCGAGGTAAAATGGGTCAACTTTAACCTTGAAGTATGGAGGAGGGGGCAAAGTTAAAAGTTGATTTCGTAATAATACATAGGAAGGGATGTCTTCTATGAGATTGTTGAGGTCTTAGGAAATGAAAATGAAGGTAAAAAGGACTCATCACCAGCATCACAGGAATATTTTTGCAAATTCCCCCTTGGAGTTTGAAGTGAGAGGGGTGCAAAAATCAACGAAATATCCTATTTTAATGAGCAAGGATTCCTTTCTAGGGTTTTCTTAGTCGCAGATAACGAAAAAGGAAAAGAAAAAGACTTAAACCCTGAAAAACAGTCGTAATTACAATATTACGGAACATAAATTACATATGTCTTCTGTAGAAGAGACTATCTTTTGCTGAAACCCTAAGTAGAGAAAATTTTTTTTTTTTTTTAAGATTGAATAGACAGAACTGAGGCGTAGAAAATAACTTAATCGAATGCCCTGCTCAAGAGAAAAAAAAAACAAGGCTTCAAGATAAGTATTGCTCATTTAATAATATAGCAAAATCGATTAATGTAAAGATTAGAGAATGAACTGGATAATTTTGGCTTCAATTATTTTTACTTTATCAAAGATAAAAAGAAAAAACTTTCAGAAATCATTGGCATTAAACGCAGTGTCATCGTTCGGCATCCAGGAGAACTCATTCGGCTCATCATCCAGCTTACAGGAGCACTTCGAAAATGCGCTTTGATAAATGCCAAGTACTGGTTGAATATCATTGAAAAGCTGCTTCCAATCTTCCACTGAAGTCTCTGAAGAAGAGCTTTACCATCCCAAACGTGAAGGCGGGGCCCTAGTAGTTCTTTCCTATTTGAGTAGAGGTTACCTACGTCTTTACAAACTTCAAATAAAGCTTTTGCAAGATCAGGCTCCTCATGAGCCCATCATCGTCAAAAGGTGACGAAGGAACAGCACATAATTCGTGTTTGAGGCAGTCTCTTTGTGGTATGATTAAACGTTTTGCAATAATCCAGAACCTCTGGAAGATTAGGCTAGGATGTATGTACTTGATGTCCCGTGAGCCAGCTTTCTTGGCTGTCATGAGATAACAGGGCCGTCTTGCCATAACAGGCAAACACTTGTTTGCCTGTTATCCCAAGCAAATTAATGGTCCTGTGTCAATTCTAAACACTTGGTCAACCTTCCTAAGACCATAGGCGGGCGTGCCTTGTTTACCTCATTCCAGGCAATCTAATGGTCCTATATCAATTTTAAATTCTTGGTCAACCTGCCTGAGACTCTAGGCGGGAGTGCCTCCAAAAACTAACACACAAGTACTTGTCCAATAAGAGTCATACTTACTCCCACCATTTACTCGTGCCATTTAAACATTTTTGCCTCTCAATTACTCGGACTATCTGTCTTGTCTTTTTTCTACAATTAGCCATGTCTTGATGCCTACTGCAAAATACTTGATTTTCAATTCATACTTACTCCCGCCATTTACCTGTCCCATTTAAACATTTTTACCTCTCAATTACTCGGACTATCTGTCTTGGCTTTTTTCTACAATTAGCCATGTCTTCATGCCTACTGCAAAATACTTGATTTTCAATTGAAAATTTCTTACCCAATAAGAGTCATACTTACTCCCACCATTATTCCCGTGCCATTTAAACATTTTTTCCTCTCAATTACTCGGACTATCTGTCTTGGCTTTTTTCCTACAATTAGCCATGTCTTGATGCCTACTGCAAAATACTTGATTTTCAATTCAAAATCAATGGCCACGTCTTGATGCCTACTGCAAATTCTAAATTCTTGGTCAACCTGCCTAAGACCATAGGCGGGCGTGCATTGTTTGCCTCTTATTCCAGGCAATCTAACGGTCCTATGTCAATTTAAATTCTTGGTCAACCTGCTTGAGACTCTAGGCAGTTATTCCTTTGTGATTTCTTTCAGAAAATATAATCCTTTACTGACTTGTCGACCATACCCTCGAGAATCACGGCTCCCACTTTTAGAGCTTCTTCCGTGTTTGATTTTAATCGAGCCATTATTCCCTTGACTATATTTCTCAGTCCTTGACTATTTTCGAACAATTTTGACTTTTCAAGCATTTCTATGACAAGCAATGCGTCTTCGTGGTCCCTTTTTTGCCTTGAGAGCCCTATCTCTCCGTGTTCGCTAGTCAAGCATTTCTTTCCTGCAAGTTCCTGCATGATATACTTCAATGCAAGCAGGACGCGACATAACTCAAAGATTTCGCTGAAATTCTGTCATTCCGCCTCCACCAGTAAGGCTTCTGGATTAATACCTAATACTTCTTAATACTTAATATACATATATACATATATACTTAATATACTTAATACGTCTTAATACTTCAGGTTTCAGCCAAGGTTTGATCAACAAAATTATAATGCGTATACCTCTCTTTGAGATGGCATTGTGCAAAATTATTCAGGAGGTTAGTAAATGGATATCAGTAGCATTGGCCGGTGTAATTTCAAAGGTGAAGGGTTAATTACTGAGTTCAATTGATACTGATAGAACATCAATCCGGTGTTCACACATGTTAAATTAATTCAAGAGTATTTTCATGTTCCTTTGTTTTTTTTTATGACACCGATAGCTCCATAAAAGTTATTTCTTCCACCCCCCCCCCGCGCCCTTTGAGGGAAGACTTGACAAGTATGGTAACAAAATCTGTTACTTGTTACCAATCCTATATTTATATTATATTTTCATTATTACGATTTTTATTTATTTGTTTGGTTTTTGGCACTAAATAGCATAAATGTCAGTTTTTGTAGGTTCCAAGTCCTTTCTTTCCCTTTCTCATTACCTCCGACCAAGAAGACCCTAGAAAGAACGCTTTATTCACTAAAATAAGATATGTCATTGTTTTCGGAGATAACCCCTCCCATTTCAAACACTAAAGAGGAGTTCCCCTAAATATCCCTGTTATACTGATGATGGACCATATTTACATTTATTTTCTTAATCTACGACCCCAATAACCCCATCGAAGAAATCTTTTTCTATGTATTATCACATAACGAACTTTTAGCTTTGCCCCTCATCCGCACTTTAAGGGTCAATTTGACCCATTTCACCTCGGGGTAACGATGCCGATTTTGGATATGTTAATAAGCGCGTTTTTTTCTATCGAATGGTATAAAAATCATTTCTATTGGAATTTGTTCAAGGTCTATCCCTTTTTTTTGTCGTATCTCTATTGTAGTAAATTATTTACTTTTTTTTATTACTTTACGACTATGAGTAAAATGGTATATAAAATTGAGGATACTGGCACTAAATAAATACATGAGGCTACAAATCCAAAAATTTGAACCATGAAAAATATAAAGTTTAGATACTACAAGTATAGTACAACGATTTTATTTCAGGAAACCCAATTAAATTTCCTTGGTCCAAAGGTTCCAAAAACTGCAGAGTATATCGTCATGTTTAGTAGACCTATTTTAGAGCCTGTTGGCTAGATAGTCTGTAAAATTCATAAAAAGGAATAATATAAATAGATTTGCTTTAAATTTCAGAGAAAATTAATTGGTAATCCGAAAAGTCTTTATGCACAAAATACGACTATTAATCACAATAAATCAATTCAGAAGCAACTAATGAGAAAACAATAAAGGCTAATATTTAACCGTTTTAAAAGATTTAATGTATTGATTTTTTTTCCTATCAATCTTATAATTCTTGCTTTTTTTGCTGTGTTTATTGACTCTGAAGTGTAAACTTAGTCCTTCTGGGCTTGTGAAAGTCCTTTTCAGAAATAGATGTTACCTTATCTAGTCGTTCTACCTGAGTAATTCGGGCGCTGGACTCGCAATCCTATGTCCGTTGGGATGGCGGTTCAAGTCCCGGTGTCGCCGTTTATTTGCTTTGGAACGAGGGTCAGTTATGTAACTGTAAACTTACTCAGAGCCGACCCAGTTCCAAGTGAGTACCTTGAGAAATTTGGAACAGCTAAACAGGAAGGGTGTATGAAATCACAGGATGGTTGTCCCCAACTCCCATTGAAGGTCCAAGAAACGGAGATCAGCACCGCCGGCAGGAACTGTAAAGTCCTATACAATACATGTTTCCTTGCCTTGTCTTGTCTTGTGAGGGATTACCCGCCAAACCAAATAACTATTTGAAAATAAATTTAAGATAAATGTTCAGCAATACATTTACTTAGTAATTTAATTATCGCAAAAATCGAGAACAAGAGAAAATAAAATACTACCACAAGCCACTAGAACTCAAACACAGTCAAAACATGTAGAAAGATAGCCATCAACAATAAAAGATCTTTAAATGAGGTTTGGCCAAGAGGTCGGTTCAAACTTCTAGTTTTCCGGTGACCTCCTCTATCTCACGTGGCTCATGGGGAGCAGGGAGCTTCTCCCAGGACGGCTCCACACCCCAGATATCTCGAGCGTATTCAGCAATGGTTCTGTCACTTGAGAACTTTCCAGAAGACGCTATGTTCATAATTGCCATTTGTGTCCATTTTTCTTGATCCTAGAATTACAGGAAGTATTGATTAACTCGGAAAAAGTGAATTAAGTCGAAAAATTAGGATAGAATAAATAGAGCAAACAAATAAAAAAAAATATCATAGACTTAAGAATAATAGCTTAAATAATATAATACATATACTAAGAAGTATCCTTAAAGTAAATTCGTATTTCTATAAATAATCCAGCATACATCATTAATAGTATTTAGTCCTCTCAAAATTATTGTAAAACTTCCAGAGTAAAGAGGAAGAATCGCAGTGAAAACTTTATTAATATCTCTGATTTCAAAGGCTATATTATGAAACTCAACTTATCTAATTTCAAAGGCTATCCCATAGGCCTACTCAGAATTTAATTATGTTTTTTTTTTTTTTTTTTTTTTTTTTTTTTTTTTTTTTTTTTTGTATAACCATATTCGAAGGTCGATTATGTAACTAAAATAGTTATAATAATAATAACAGCAGTAAATAATAAACAAAAGATTAAGGAAAAATCAAAGCATTTTTAAATAGTTGTTGAAACTATGAGGTCAAACAGAATATGCTCACACATAAAACTCGATACGAAGCGGTGTTCCAACACTAGTGATAAAGGATAGTTGATACTCTTACATGTTGTATGGGACAAAATCGATGAGAAATACACAACAGAAGTTACTGAAATTTTAAACAGCTTCGATACACATGATCAAACCCTTATATTCAGGAGGCGTGACTGTATGAGTTTCTTTGGGGGAGAGGCTCAAATTTCGAGCAGAGGGGGATCTTCAAAGCTTCAAAAGCAGGCAAATTGTTCAAAAATATGGGTCTTGTCTAGATATTTTGGAATTTCGCCTGAAGCCTCCCTCTCCCAAAAAAAAACACACTATGTATGTGTCTCCCCAAAAGGCCCAGCTTTCGACACTCAGTAATTGTAAAAAAAAAAAAAAATAATAATAAAGACTAGAGAGAAAGAGAGGGAGAGAGAAACATAAAGAGGGCAGAGACATGGAAAGAGAGGGGGGAGAATGCAAGGAGATAGAGACAGGGAGGGAGAGAGATTAAGGGGGAAGGGAAGGAGGGAAGTACAGGGAGAGGGAAAGAGAGAGGGGGGAGCGAGAAAGAGAGGGGGAGAAAGAAAAAGAGAAAGAAAGAGGAGATACCTGGTATCACATGATACTCTTTGTTTTTCTTTCGTTCTTCCTCAATTTCTAACTTATTAAGAAACTGAAGACAACCTTTTACTTAAAATCAGAAAAAAAATCTAAGATACTCGCTAAAGGTTCGCAAATACGCTAGAAAGCGGCAAAACATAGCCTCAAAGTTTACTAGGGACGTAGAACTTGATCCTAGTGTGTGAAGAGGAATAAAAGAAAAGGTACTGTATTTTATTTTTTCCAACTCAACTTCCAAGTAACCAATAAATGGAATCTTTTCAGATGATTGTTTTCATTAACTTCTAAAATACATCAAAAATCACACGTGGACTACTGAAATGATGTCTCAAATTAAACATGTCACAGCGAACAATCCAGGGACTCTCAAAGTCAATACTAAAGAGAACCAATTCAAAATTCTCTTTCCATGCAAATCAAGGACGTGAAAAGGCTTTACAATAAATAAGTTCTTTTCATAAAGGCACGCTACATTCAATCAATAAGCAGTTTTAGCGTGGGGGGTACAGGGCGCAAAGTTTCAAATAAATAATCTAACGGTCATTGTTATTTTGAAATTTCAAATCTTATTAAAATAAAGAGGGCGCACTTAATAAATGAAAATAATTAATAAATTAAAATAAGAAATTAAATAATAACAAATTAATATATTTTAATCATAATCTGAAAAATGATAAAAAAAAAAAATAATTCTTAACTGATCAATAAATTGAAAATGATTTCGTTTATAAACTCAAATTTTGTTGAAATTTGACATCAGAATTTTGTGGAAGACAGGGGGGGGGGTTGCTAATCAAGCTCTTGCCCCGGGCGCAATAGAGGCCAGAATCACCACTGATTTAACCCAAGGCTGCATTATGAACGCTATGAAGTCCAGCAATGTGTCCTCAACTTCGTGATACGATCCTCATATAGATCTCAAAGTCCTGGGATAGAACTTTAGATTCTCGAGATTTGGCTTTACTCCAAAACACACCTTATAGCTAGTTTATAAAAATGAGTTTAACCAAAATCTATGCCCTCCAGTGGTCTACTAATGAATTAATTACCCTGAGGATCGATAAAAACAAAATTTGAGACTACTATAAATTTTTCTTCACAAAATGTTGCTTATTTCAAACCAATTCCGCACTAAAGGGGATATCGTAAAAGTTGGTATTCTTCCACTAGACCAGGAAACTCGATTTGCTCTTCTTTGAAGGATCGCATGCGCCGCCTTTATACAAAGACAAGGCTCTTACCTTGTTCTCTATGGTTTAATCAGACTCTAGGCCTTCTGATGGTCTACTGAAGAATTTATTACATTAGAGGTCGATGAATAGAAATAATAGACTGCAGAAATATTATTTTGGAAGTTAATTTAAAAAAACCGTTTGGTACTAAAGGGATTGTAAAAATAGACCATTACTTTTTTTTAAATAATTAACTAGAGAACATTTTTGCACATTTTTGTAAGAGATTCCCGGAGCTAAGTTTCAAATTTTAATTTGATATAACGGGCGTCACAAAAGTCAGAGGCGTATTTGAAAAAAAAAAAAAATAAACTTCCTGAATTAATGCAGGATGTTATTCTTCCTACAAAAATGCAAATTCCATTTTACAGATTACAGATTACGATTGCAAATTACAAAAAATTACAAGCGTGAAGCATAATTCCTCCAGAAGCCTTAATAAGAAAAGTAAAAACAAAAAATAGAAGAATGACTACAAACAGTTTTAAGCATTAAATTAAATTAAGTTTCTTTTTTTATATTTGCGAAATTACCCCTTGCATTTAGCGCACAAGCACACACATTTTCATTCAAAACAAAAGCTGAAAAAATCTCTTTAAAAATGTTTCGATCAGTGTATATAAATACAGCAGAAACATAATTATTTAACCTTGGGGAGCCGCGTTTAATTTTTTAATAAGGACCAATCCGACTCAAAGCCCACAAGATAATCAAAACAGGTCAGCGTTTTCAAAGGGACCAAAAAACTTATAATGCATATAAAAAGTTTTTATATATATAAAACATACATAAAAACGTACGGCATGGATAAAACTTTAACTAATTACTATTTGACTTCAGTTGCTTTTTAAGAAAAGATCACTATTAAAATTTAAATACTGAACATAACGTTACTATAAATCTGATTGTTAGAAAGAATAACTAATGGTTAGGTTTTGGAATGCCACTACCACAGAACCTTGTATGTCTTTTGTAACCTAACCTAACTTTTCTATGACAATTTCAAATGCCGCAATTCAAAATAACCAGTAGAAGAACAAAAATATCAATTCCAGCTGATTATTTGACCTGTGTGAAATTGTAAGCCAGTAAAAAAGAAGGACAAGGTTTTTAGTCGTAAGTTTTTTTTTTTACGAGATGTCCCTCTGCTTCTCTGTGACTCATAACTATGTTTATGTGCACTCACCTGAAGGAAGCTTGGTATCTTTTTACGGGTCGTCCTTTAGGCATATTTTATACTAATAAAAAATATTGTCATCACATGACAATATTTGTGACGACACCACAATATGATGACGTCACTTACATGAACAATGTTTTTTTTTTTCAGAATTAAGGCTCTAAAGTAGTCAGCCGAAGGCTACACATCCTGTCCAATACCCACCAAAATATTGCCACACCCCGATGGTGGGGCCTGCGCCCCACGTTGGGAATCACGGTTTTAGACCACTTTTGAAGAAATCTGGAGATTTCTTTATGAGCATATTTTTGCTGCGTGTTTTGCTGAATTGATGGTATCAAAACATACGCCTTTCAACTGTTCTATAAGTTTTAAGACTAATAAAAGGACAATTAGGACTAGGTCTGGGCTATAGGGTGGATGTGGCAGCAATTCAAAGCTTCTTTTGGACCTCGTGAAGAATGCGCCGGGGCGCTGTCGTGATAGAAGAGGGTTCACGATGTCGCTTTCCTGGACGCTTTTTAGCTAATTATGCTCTCAATTCTTCAAAATATCTACATTATAGACCCTTTTGACATTTTTTTTTTACCTTCTAACAGGTCTCTTTTAGACTTCCACGAATCAATTGCCATTATCATGTTGACATAAATTCCGCGTATTTTTTTTAGTAGCGTTCCCCTGTTGTCTTATCTATCAGAAGCTCGAACAATCCGAAACTTGTATTCAAGCTGTTATTCTTGTACAAACGCAAAAAAGCTCGATTTCGTATTCTTGGATAAAGGCAAGACATGTCTACACGAGAAAGGATAATATTACCTTGTAGGCTACATTTACATCTTCCTGCTTCTTGATGTAGTCATCATAGTCAGCCAATGTAAGGAAGCGATCATGGTACATGAGATTATTGAAAACGTCCATAAACTCCCCAGGGTTATTTGGACAAAAGTAGCCGTCACGAATTTGATCGATCACTTGCTTCAGTTCAGGATTAGCCTATAAAAAAAGGTATGTTTAGACTCTAAATATAAATACCACAGTTAAGTCTTATAAATCTTTCTCCTCCCCACACATCGGACAAAAGTAGGGACAATCCCGATAACTAAGCCTTCCTAAATACTTTCTTTTGGTTACAAGAAGAGTAAAATATCCCCTTTTTGGCATAATCTCCATAGAGGTTTCATTTCTGAAACTGAGTTTGAAGTGGTGTTCAAGTCACCATACTTTTAAACTGGACCACGTAAATTCGAAATGCCTCAACCAAATATCTTTCCAAATTCTTGGCCGAAGCTTAAAACTTGGTGACTCAAAACAGAGTAGGCAAAATTATAGCAAAAAACTTGTAAAATTATTAAATGGGATTTATCTATTAGATCAGTATATATGACTTTTGTGTTAAGAAAAAAAATCCTTATGAAGTCTCTGAATTTTTGAAAACATTTTCAAATTATCATTAGGGTTACAATTCTAGAGTTAACCAAAGAATTAATCTAATTAATATGTAGAAGGCAGGAGATATGTAAACGGAGATAAGCTTTGATGCACTTTTATCAAGGCAACAAAGTTTATGAAAACAAGGCAATGTAATTCACTTACATTGTAGTAATCCCAAGCATTGTAACCCTTTTTCTTGAGAGCTTCAACCTCATCAACCGTCATACCAAAAATAAAGATGTTCTCAGCTCCCATCTCTTCCATCATTTCAACATTGGCACCATCCAGGGTTCCAATGGTCAAAGCTCCATTCAACTAGAAAAAGAAAGAAAGCAACGTTAAACCCTCTGTCTCGAAATCTCAAAACTGCCTGAAATGTCTGAAAGTGGCACTCAGATGCGGTCTAGACTTGCAGGTCTAGAGACGCCAGTCCAGAAATTCACAACAAGGGGGTTTCTTGGAATTTTTCCCCCGGAAAATTTCCGCATGGAGAATTTCTCCCTTTGTAATTCCCTCCGTGTAAAATTTCCCCTTTAAAATTCACCCCGGAAACTCCCATCCCAAGGGGAGATTCTACCGGTTGAAAACCCATCGCCAGAATGGATGTTTGTAATGCATTTTTGGGGGGGGGGGGTGGAGGGTCAAACTTTGTACCCCCTCCCCCCTCAGATACGGCCTTGGTCAAGGGTACTTTTTTTTATTATAGTTTACCTTTTTGAGAGATCTTAGTCAACCCTAAAAAAATCCCTTGTTTTTAGGAACCCCAGTGGTGGTTTTGAAAATCTATCTCCTGACAATTCTGTTTTTGTGCATCTAGCAAAGCTTTGCGTTAAGAAACATGGGAGATTGAACATAAATTTCACTAATAATAGTGCTAAATCTGTATAAAGTCAAAGGTAATTTCCGTTTCTTCTACATTTCAAATGTGAAATTTGGCGATTGGCTGCATAGAGTTTCAGCTAAGCATCCAGTTCTAGAATCTGGAACTGTGCTTAGGATTTCAAACTCTACCAAAGAAGAAACCTTTTTTGCACTATATTTATCATATGTGCTTAAGAGTGACGTTCACGTGTATGTCTGGCTGAACTTACAAGCTCAAGCAAGTATACACGACCAGACAGAGATGTGTAGGCATCGAAGATTTGATGGACATGCATGTTAACACCACTTAAATGTCAAAAATGGATTTCCAGGTCATAGTTTCCATGTTTTTAAGTGGAAAATGTTCTCTTCGCTCGTGTTTTCTCCTCGGGGAAATTTACTTTTGGGAAATCCCCCTCCCCTTCTGTGCAGATGAGCACATGAATGTGATCTTAAGAAACGTGTTAAAGGACTTGTTTGACAAACCGATTTAGTTTTAACTTGAAAGGTACTTCAAGAATTAGTTTCGAAACAATTCTCTGTACTCAAAAACATTCTCAAGTTTGTCATTTTGCAAAAGTTGGTATTCTCGATAAAAGTTTACCTTTACCCTTGGATGTCCCCCATTACGACTGAAAACTAAAGGAGTAAAGTAATTCGAATATTTCCAATTTCCAACATCGAAATGGTAAGCAAAATAACCAAGATTAAAGAGTTAAAATAAAAGACTAGGAGTTTGACAAGATCATTTTTAGTTAGGAAACATGAAGTAGTCAAAATTTGGATAAGAAAAAAGTGCAAAAAAAACTTTGAAAAACAAGAATGTGAGTTGGCATTTAAAATTCGTGCAACTCACAAGATTCAAATCTTTTCTTTTGAGCATATTCTTTCGAATGAACTAGAGAAAAGTTGAGAAAGGAACCAATCGAAAAAATAATGGGAAAATAAGTTTTTTATATATAATAAGCAGGGCTGTATCTAGGATTTTTGTTCAGGGGGGGGGGGGGGGTTTACTAATTTTTGACTTTTTTTTTGGGGGGGGGGGGTTACTAATTTTTGACTCAGTTTTCGACTAATTTTACTGATTTTTACCTAGGTTTTACTAATTTTCGACTTATTTTCGAGTCGGTCAAAAATTTCTGGGGGGGGGGGGGTCAAATCGGGTAACCCCCCCCCCCTGGATACGGCCTTGATAATAAGTTATTAAATTATAATAATATTATATTAAAATTATTATTAAAGTTAATAATAATAAGCTATTAAATTATATACTTAATTTAACTGTTAATAAAAAATGTATTGATTTACTTAAAAAAATAGTTGAGGTGAAAAATGAAAACAACATAAAAAGGAACAATACCGTACAAAAAACCTATTTCACACGTTTAAGAGTAGATCTTACTTTCAAGGTAAATGTTAAAAGAAAGCAAGAGTAAGATTAAAATTAAGAATATTCGAGAGCAAAGAACAAGTTAAATTTAAAACATTTAAAAATATAATAGTAGTGAAAAAGAATAAGTCTTTACTTGAGAGTGAAAGTAAAGGCAAATAAATTGTGAAAGTAATTGTTCTTTTCTTTAACAAATTAAACCAGTCGGACCTTAGAACTTTCCACAAAATACGTTATTTTTTGGATTTCGATGAGAACAAGATCCATGAAAATTAAGTGTGTGTAGCTAAAATAATGTGCCTTCATTTGGTATTAAATAAAAATAAACTTTTTTTTTCAATGAAAGTAAAGAGCGACCTTTAAACCTAAAACAAAGATAAATTATCCTATATACGAAGAGAGATAGTCCCCCATCCCACGCTCACCACTGCTTACGCTAAAGTTCTAATATTTTAAAGATACGAATTACATGATGAAAATTTCTTTCCGGGAAAACTGTCTTTGATATTTTAAAGCAAGTTGATGAGCTTGGTAAATAAAACTTCCAGGGAATTTCAGGAATTGATAATTTTAGTCAAATCCTGTAAATGTCAATGACCTGGCTCTACTTACTTTTCTACAATACCAAAGAAATCGTGCTCGGAAAGCAACTGTTTAGTCTAATCTCAATAAAGCATAAGCTAAACTTTAACGTAAAATCAGCGGCTCAGGGGGGGGGGGGGTTCAGAAACTTTTCTCATATTTAGGTTTATTTCTCTGTATTTCAAGTTTAAGCGTCAATCTTTACTTTCAATTGATAAAAAAAAAAATGAAAAATTATTTCTTTAGTCTTCCAGGAATTTCAGAAATTTATAATTTTAGTCAATTCCTGTAAATGTCAATGACCTGGCTCTACTAACTTTTCTACAATACCAAAGAAATCGTGCTCGGAAAGCAACTGTTTAGTCTAATCTCAATAAAGCATAAGCTAAACTTTAACGTAAAATCAGCGGCTCAGGGGGGGGGGGTCGGCTCAGGGGGGGGGGGGGTTGGCTCAGCAACTTTTCTCATATTTAGGATTATTTCTGTGTATTTCAAGTGTAAGCGTCACTCTATACTTTCAATTGAAAAAAAAAAATAAAAATGAAAAAAAAAATTCCAACTTCCTTTCTTTAGTCTTAGTTTCTATTGGCACAGGTTACACTTGTCAAACGGCTCGCTACCAGGAGTTGATTGACACAGTAGCCTATTTACCACTCCTTGCCAATCCACCCTAGCTCCTAAGAAGTACATAGCCTCGCCAAATGTGACTATTGAATAAATATTCACAAGAGGGTTTTGAGGAGCCGAATTCGAAGCCCTTCGGTTTTGGGAATGACGCTATTATCTCTCCGCATGCCCTATGGGCAAGAAGCATGAAGTTTACATTTATCAATCAATAAATGCAAAGTGATTGATCACTTTGCATTCTGTTATCATTACTGTGATTACGAGCGAACCAAAAAAAAACTGATTCGAGGCTCAGGCGAAAAAGGCCCATTGCCTCCTCGCCCCAAAGAACACCAATAGTCATTTTGATATTGTCTACTGCCCCCTGCCGGCATGGCATTTTCCGACTGGAGAGGCCTATCTCTTTCGTCATAACTGGCCCTCGCACGATAGCTCCTTTCTCCCACGTCTAATTGCTCCTCAAGAGATCTTTCCTTCCGCCACGGCTAGCGCTTCACATGCCCAGGAAAAATGACCCCCCCCCCATGAGGGAATATATTTCTCAAACGATATACATGTAACTCATCTATTTTCAGTCTCTTTAATTGAAGTTTCCCTTTTCATATCTAGAACATTAATTCGAAGATTAAAAACAAAAGCGATATATATGGAACAAATAAATATTTATTACGTAATGGCCATCGTCTATTTCTCACGAATTATCCATTAAATTAACCTGTTTTGTTCTCTTACCCCCCCCCCACCCCTTGAACAGCCAATCCCTGCGCTACATGCCCAGCCCCTACTACTGCTAATATTTTCTCTTATTTTATCAGATAATGCTACCTCCACCCTTCCTATCACAAAATCGAGTTAAAGCAATAACAGTTTCTTCACAAGTGGAGAGTCACGTGATGAAAATGAGGATCCTTTATAAATATTTATTATGTATCTTTTCAAGTGTCCATCTTCTACTTTTTTCGAAGCAATTTGTCAGATACCAAGGAATCTAGTGGATTTTACTCTTTGGGGAACCAAATTTACATACAGTCTTTTATTCTTGTTGATGGAACAGCAAAATAAAAATGCTACTATAGAAATAATTACCACACTATAGAAATAATTACCACACTTTTACCACACTATAGAAATAAATCAGATTGCAAATGTATCTGCAGAAGAATTCTCTATCAAGGATATCGTATATTCCCGGTTGTGTTTAAAACAGCACAGATTTTCAACGTCTTACAGATATCAAAGAACAAAATGATTTAGTATTAGGGACTGTCCACCATTGATAATTAAGGGCGTTTAATCACGAATTGGTTAGTGAAGCCGAATTAGCTTTCCATTTGATAAAAGCAAGAAAGCGAATCCAGGTCACTAGTCGATGATGTTACAGGTTAGTCGTTTTAGCACCAAATTCAAACTACTTCACTTGCGGTTTTAAAGCAGCCTACAGATTCGTCTTCTTTATTTTGCAAATATATAACCTCATGAAATGAATGATATTTTTTTAAACCTCGTAGAATCATAGCAGAAACCCAAAAATTACAGTCAGTTTACTGAGATAGGAGCATTAGGAAAATGAAAACGGGGTCAATTTTCAAACAATTTGCATTTTCGATAAATATTCACGATAATTGTCACTAGTCAGTCTTGCAAGCCAGCTTTGCTCCATCAAATATTTACGAATGGCACTTTTCTAAAGTAAAGACACGGGATGCAATGAGTAATTACGTTTTTCTAAGATTATTAAACAAATTATCTTTTAAAATATTATTCATTATAAAATTATTCATCTTATGAACTTGTTAAATTTTTAAAATTGCTAAATTACAAAACTTTATAAAATTATTTATTAAAAATTATCTTTAGATAACTAATTATTAAATAATCTAATAGATAGGTATTTTTTATATCTATAATAAAATCACAAGCTATTTAAAATACCCAGTTCAGGCCAGATTAAAATTATTTATGGAGCAGTTATACCACAGAGGTTAAAACAGAGGGAATACTGGTAAAAAAAAAACGTTGACTCCAAAACTTTTGGGCGTTTTCTTTCGCTTCTGAGTTCGCACGGGACGATTTATAGCCAATCAGATTTTTAAAAGGATCTTATTTGTCTCTCCAAAAATGTGTTTGACTGACGAAAACACGTCACAGATGTAAATTAATTTTAATTTAAGCACACGTTTGCGATTTAATTACAGGAAACTAATATCTCTTTTTCTTTTCGGTTTAACCTCACCAAAACGAGTGATTGGGCACATTAAAGCGCTGGGTAGCTATTGAGTCACAAATACATGAACTGGCTACTTGAAATACTCTTCGGATATTTAAAATATCTTAACAGCTAAATTACTCTGGCTAGTAAATTTAAATCTTTTAGGAACTTTCATAAAACCAGCAACATAAAGATATGTCTTAAATATAAAAAAAAGAAAAACAATAACACAAACAATATAAAAATATAAGAAAAAAACAACAATAAAAAAAATTTTTTAAAGAGAACTCATATTTCTCTTAATATATCCAAAGTTCAAGGTTTATTCTTACACTAGTAAATATGATTTGAACTAAGGTAGGCACAACCTCCAAGCCCATCAAACTAAAAAAAGGAAGATTTAAAACAAAGTAATGAAATATTGAAGTTAAGGATATAATTTTACTCTCATGCCCAAAGTTTTAATTCTATGGAAATACGACATCTAAATGCTTCCAGGAATAAAGCAGCCTACAATTCAGCATTTTCACAATGCCAGAGCTTCTGCATGCTCTTAAAAAAATATTTTAATATAAAATTTAAAAAAAAATCTTTTTACATTAATTTTAGGTCATTTCAAAGTTAATTTGGCTTTTCAATTGTATAATAAGTCAGTTCACTCGCTTGGAGATATACCATAATCAAAGAAAATATTCATCGATTTCTACCTGGATCAAAACCGTCTAACTTGGTAATCAGCATTTTAACGAAGTAATTTTTCGTAACTAATTAACAGACTCTTATTTTTAATTATTTTAAGCCGTATTTATTAAGCTAGGTTCGGAATTTCTTTTGAGGAACAAAGTTAGTTGAATCGTTGGGTAATGTCCCTTAATCAACAGAATAATACTGGAACTCTATATTCTGTTTTATCCATGAGATAAACCTTTTGGTTTTGCATTTTGGCAAAGCCATCTTTTGTATCGAACTCAAAACTTCTTTCTTCGTAATTCTCTCGTTTTCAATTTTGCTTTGACATTTTTTTTCAAAATAAGGTCATGTGACTCGCAGAAAACAGTATTGAACATCTACCTGCTAGAAGCTGGAATAGATCCATCATCAATGAGGTAACATATATTCAATAGAAAAGTGGTTCCCAACGAATATGCCCCAACTAAGGATTTGTAAAATTTTGATGCCTCCCTCGTGATATTTAAAATGGTTTATTCAAAACTTAATGTATACTCACACGAAGGAAGGTCATTAACTTTGTATCTAATGAAAAACATTGTTTGAATACAACACCTTTTGTACAATGTATGACGTCATTGTAATACTCATATATCTCATATATCTTCATATATATCATCAATCATCATATATCTTTTTTGCTCTTTGAATACATTTGAATGTGACGTCATTTACATGAAAAATGTTTGTTTTGTTTTTCAAAATTAAGGCTCTAAAGTAGTCAGTCAAAAGGTGCACATCCTGCCCATGACCCACCAAAATATTGTCACGCCTCTGCCCCACATTGGGAATCACGGGTTTAAGTAAAATACTCAAGAGAATAAATACGTTTTGTAAAGAGTAAAGAGTGAAAACAATCATGGGAGAGGGTACACCCCCCTCCTCCTCCCACTCCCGCTAGAAACATTATTTTTTTTAGCATGATCTATCAATTCAATGGCAAAGGCATTTTTGAGCTTCTTTATCCAACTCCCTGCATTGTGAAAAAAATCGCTTTGAATTGCAGGAGAAAATGCAACTTTCTCCGCATTGATTTTTTTTTTTTATGCGTGAGCATAGGCACGTATTCAGGTAGCCTCAGAGCTCTTAGTTGAGCTTCAAATTTCCTATGAACGATTAAGGTCAGCTGACCTGTCGAATGTCCACCCAAGTACTAAAACTAAACTAAAAAAAGTTTTCGAAAATGGGTATTTCAGTGAATCTTTCTTTCCTGTATAGGTAAGACAAATTACTAGTAAATTCTAAGTTCTTTCTGAGTGAGAAATGACCTTTCTATTCAGAAATGAGGCTGTTCGAATGCTTGAAATTTATAATATGTAAAAAAGGCCATCTACAGTCAAAATCTAATATTTCCACAAAAAATTTAGTTTTTAATTTCGGATGGACCTCCTCTAACCTCGACGCGGCTAGACCAACTTCGCAGTCAAATTTATGATATACGAACAGGTATCTCTAGGGGGAAACCAAAACTTCACCAGTCTTCCAAAGCCGAAACCTTCAACAGTAGAACCAAAAAACCTAGTATCTTTTTCCAGTAGAAATCGGAGTTGTAAAGACGAGAAGAAAACCGAGTTGCAAACACAGGAAAAAAGCAGACTTTGGGATATCTCCCTTTTTTTCTTATTATTTTAAACGTAATTTTATCGGTACATTTTCACACAGGTTGGATGCTTCGGCAATGGTTCATCTAGGGATCGTCAACAACGACAAAATTTTTAATTAGATTAATTTTTTGTCATGTTATTACAAGGGAACTGCTATGCAACACTTCCCTTTATTTGTGGTCGTACTCCCAGATGAAATAATTCTAAATGTACGTCATTTTGCAATAACAGAAATATATAATGGAGCTTTCGTATTAAGAGAGGTTTCAGGAAACTATACTTTTTCTTATTCCTCTAGCCCTACTTTTTTTAAAATACATCGTTAAGAGAGAAATATGATAAAAAGTACAATTAAAATACTGTTTGTATTTTAAGACTCTGGAGTTAAAACGAAGACTCGAAAACTTCATCTCGAATAGGCTGTTTTAATGTTATATTAAGAACGTTTTCTTCAAGCATTAACTATTTTGGAAATCTCTCTATTAACACGTAACAGCTTACGTTATATTCCTTAAAGTGTGGTATACTTTCATACCAATTATCACCCGTTCAGATACAATCCCTGTAGAACCCCTGTATTTCCTTAGAATCAGCAATGGCAGTTCTCAAATATTTTCGGTATAAACAATAGTATAAAAGTTGTCTAAGACACATTCCGTCTTAAAAAATTAAGACACAAAACGAACTCATTTCTTGATATGAAAGGTCGATAAGCCAATGCCGTACCCAGGATTATTTTTTTTTCAGAGGAAGTATTAATAGAAAAAGAATTGGGGGGGGGGGGAGGGGGTAACACAAAAAAAACTCAAAAAACATACAAAATTTGTTTATGTCCATTTTTGTTACCATTTTACGAGCCAGACAAACATTTCGGGGGGGGGGGGTTAAAACCCCCAAACCCCCCTGGTTTTGGCCTTTTAATAAGCTAAGGTAACCAGGATTTTTTTTGGAGGAAGTTTTAATAGAAAAAAATTGGAGGGGGGAGGGTTACACAAAAAACACTCAAAAACCCCATACAAAATTTTTTATGTCCTTTTTTGTTACCATTCTACGAGTCAGACGAACATTTCGAGGGGAGGGGTTCAACCCCACCAACGCCCCCCCCCCCCTGGATACGGCCTTGCAATAAGCTAAGGTAACATGAAGAGCTAGACGCTCCTAAAGTTAGGCAAAAATTAAACGGCACACGGACCCCAAAGGGTCCAAAAAGGCCGCTAAACAATCCAAAGGACACAAAACGTACGTAACATTGTTGTGCTTGTCAACAGCCCAAGAAATCGTTGAAGAATGTAAATTTTTTCAGAAAAAGTGTCATAAATCACTTATACTGAAATGTTTATACGTCCACCTGCCAAAAATATCCTTGCTACCGTTATTAGGAATAGCTAAGAGGGTGCACAGAAATGAAGGGGGAAGGGGCTTAGGGCCCATTTCTACCCCTTAGAAATCTTAAAATTTACTATTTCTCCAATAATTTCCAACATTGTCTATATATTTTAACTATTTATGTATTGTTGTTTTCTAAATTAGCAAAAACGGTACATATCCGGGATGCAACCCCCCCCCCCCCCAATTCCAACTTTGGTGCGAATGCTTTTTTTGAGTTATTACTTCAACCTCATACTTCGAATACTTTAACCTTCTTATACTTTCTTTTTTTAAGCAAAATACTTTTTTTCGTGTTAATACTTCAACCTTTCACTTTGAATACTTTAATCTTATTACACGCTCCATCATCGCAACCATCGCATAAAACAATAAACTTATACGGCCTCAATGTACGGGCGCCCATCTTCCTTCCCTCTATATAAGCTAACCATGTAATAGGAGGAATGAGAATGTGGGGAGGATCTTAATAAAAGCAAGTTCCATGCTTTACTAGTGATGCCATCCAGGTCGACACGTTCGTTTTTTTCGCCAAAGGTATTAGTTTGTGGAATGAAATGGATAGTGAAGTCAAGTAATAAGGATTTGAATAATTTCAAATATTGCTTAAACAATAAATTATATGCTAAATATAGCTTTAAAGTTATGAAAAACTATAGATACATATAAGACTATAAATATAGTTTTTTTGTGTGGGGAGGAGGAACTGGAGGAGGACAACGGATTGGTATTTGGTTGTTAATGTTGTACTTAATGGGCGACTCGACTGTTAGTTAATATATTGACAAACGAGGAAATAAATTTTGGACGATGGGACATTTGTTTTCCAATTTGTAATGGACTGTCCCAGGCTCTTGGGCAGCCCAGAATAGTATTATGTTGTTATGCATGTTATAAATATTTTGTTCAATAATAATAATATAGCTATTATTTTTCTGAGAAATTTAAACTTTACCTACACAGAGGGGAAATAACTGGTTATTCTTTGTGAAAAAGGGAATCTTCACTTCCTTGAAAAAGTCCCCTGATACTCCCTTCCCCGTGATATAACCTACGGACAGGTGTCGAACTATATATTTGAATCAAATCTACAGAATTATTTATCTGACACATTTTTTTTTATCTTATCACGCTATAAATTGGAATAAACACGATACAGTAATCAGTTTTACTCGCCCAATATCCTACGGATTAACTTCCCTTTAAGCTGACAACCCAATCTACTAAACTTACCATGAATTTCATGTTTCCGGTGCCTGAAGCTTCAGTGCCAGCAGTAGAGATTTGTTCACTAAGATCTGCCGCTGGGATGATCTTTTCGGCAAGGGTAACACGATAGTTCTCCAGAAAGATGACCTTCAATTTGTCACCTATGATAGGGTCATTGTTGACCACATTGGCAACGTAGCAGACAAGTTTGATAATCATCTTTGCCATATGGTAGCCTGGAGCAGCCTGCAAGTTAGAATATGCGTAACATAAATTTTTTGGCGACCATGCTTGCCATAATTAATAGTTGAAAATCATTTCTGCAGAGGAGAAGTATAAATATTAATACTAGAAACTTGAAAAATGATCATAATGGTGCAATACATGATGTTTATAGGAATTAAATAAAAAAACAAGCTTTTTTAACTGAAAGTAAGGAGCGATATTAAAACTTAAAACGAACAGAAATTATTCCGTATATGAAAGGGGCTGTCCCCTCCTCAATGCCTTGCTCTTTACGCTAAAGTTTTTTATTGATTTAAAAAATAAAGTTGTGAGAAAGAGTAAAACTTTAGCGTAAAGAGCGAGGCATTGAGGAGGGGACAGCCCCTTTCATATACGGAATAATTTCTGTTCGTTTTAAGTTTTAATGTCGCTCCCAAATTTCAGTTATAAAAACTTGTTTTTTTATATTTAATTTCTGAACATTTTTGAATTAATGCAGGTTTTGATTTTGGCTCACCCATTTTGGTACATGAATAATTCAAACGAAATTTGCATATTAATTTTACTTTTTTTGGCTAAATCACTTTCTCGAAAGTTGTTTTATTTACAAACGTTTTTATTAGTAATAAATATATGTAACTTACGAATTAACTTACATAACGAACTTCTATATTCGTATATTTTTATTACGTATATTAGGGGGGTTCATCCCCGAATCAATACCTCGCTCTTTACGCCAAAGTTCAAACTTTGTTCCAATTCTTTAAGAATGACCCCTTAGTAAAAAAAACCGTTAATTAGAATAAATAGCTCTTATGCAAGTACTAAAAAAAACTTAGTGTAAAGAGCGAGGTATTGACAAGGGGACGAACCCAATCATATATTTAATAATTTATGTTTGTTTTAAGTTTTGACGTTGCTCCTTACTTTCAGTTGAAAAACTTGTTTTTTATTTAATTTCTGATAGTTTTTTTAAATAATGCTGGGAAATCCGGTTCCCCCTTCATAGCAATGTCCTTTCTCCCATAAAACTTCCTCCATGGAAAGATCCTCCCACGTAACCACCCACCCACCCACCCCCCCACTACAACAAAAAAACCTCACTGAAAACGTCTGTATACTTCCCAATAACCAATACTATATGTAAACATTGGGCAAAGTTCATAACTTGCTGCCCTTCCCCCGGGGACTATGGGGGATTAATCATCCTCAAAGACACAAATGGTTATCAAAATGGTTATCTCAAAATTTTGAACAAAAATTTTGACAATGGTTATCTCAACAAAATGGTTATCTCAAAATTTTGATCGGGTGACTTTGGGAAAAAAATGAGCGTGGGAGGGGGCCTAGTTGCCCTCCATTTTTTGGTCACTTAAAAAGAGCACTAGAAATTTTAATTTCGGTTCAAATGAGCCCTCTCGCGATGTACTAGGACCATTGGTTCGATACGATCACCCCTGGAAAAAAAGACAAACAAATAGAAACGCATCCGTGATCTTTCTTCGGGCAAAAAATACAAAATTCCACATTTTTGGAGATAGGAACTTGAAACCTCTACTGTAGGGTTCTCTGACCCGCTGAATCTGGTGGTGTAATTTTCATTAAGGTTCTATGACTTTTAGGGGTTGTTTCCCCCTTTTTTCGAAAATAAGGCAATTTTTCTCAGGAACGTAACTTTTGATGGGTAAGACTAAAATTGAAGAAACTTATATATTTGAAATCAGAATAAAAATATAATTCTTTTGATGTATTTATTGGTATCGAAATTCCGTTTTTTAGTTTCGGTTACTATTGAGCCGGGTCACTCCTTACTTACAGTTCGTTACTTCGAACTGTTTGAGACTGCGTTAGGGAACATTACAAAATTCAAGAAAAAAAATTCTTGTTTTAAGGCTTTAAACAAGTCTGATGAAGCCGTAGCCCTTGACTGTTGAATTTATTGTCTGATAATCCTTCTAAACCCTGAAAACTCATAGCTTAAAGTAAGCTTTAGCATCCTTTTTTATTATTTTCTTAATAAGCAGTTAGTAACCAAAAAATATATAGGCTTAAGCATTCAGAGACTTTGGCGAAAAATCAATACATAGTTAGAGAGTATATAGGCCTACCATCAAGGAGGTGGAAATAGTTGTGGCATCGGACATAACCATGGTTTGTCCGATTACCACCCACACTCCGCCCATCTATCTACTTTAAAAAAAAAATCAAAATTATGACCCAAAACCTTCCTTTAGTGAATATCAATCCACTCCCCCGCCCCGCTCATCTGAGATAATTTTCAGGAGTTCACTTTTTCACGGTTGATTCTCATTTTCAAACCATTGTTATGCAAAAGTTAAATTTTAGTGTAAAGATCGGTGGGTTGTGAAGAAATGCAGCCCTCCCCGTATTTAACGCTGGATATTGTACTAAAAACGGACAGAAATTATATAAAGAGAAGTTTTTTTCAAATAAAAGTAAATAGTGACGAAGCTTAAAACAAACAGAAATTACTTTTAAGAAGGGAGGGGGACAATGACCTTCCAAGCCCCCCGACCCCTATTTGCGACAATAAGTTTCCAGCGACAGTGAGCGCACTTCCGTAGGGTCAACCCATTGACATTATGCTAAAAATTTTGTAACAGAATAGGGTAGCAGTCAAACCTAAACTCTTAAAATTCAATTGTAGAAAACAATAGTTTCTACGTAGTAACATCAAAGTCACTATTATACAGAATAAATTTATTCCACAAATTCTGGGTGTACTTCAGAGGGAATAAGATGGGAATAATAAAATATTCAGAACGCTGACCGTAATACAGTTTTAATAAAATGCAGTTGCTACGTAAATATCTTCCGTGTTTTTTTTTGTTGTTTTTTATTTTTCACATCAAAGTTACTATTATACGGAATCAATTTATAACACGAATTCTGAGGACATTTCAGAGGGAATAATCATATATCTAAAACAGTGAATGTAATGGACTAACTTCTTTTTTGCTTCGCTGCTTTTCAGCAACTTTAAAGCACGGCAAGACTTCCTTGTTTTTGTCAAATAAGGAAAGAAAGGAGAAAAGAGATAAAAAGAGAATAGAACAAAACTACCTGTAAATTAGAAAAGCGAAGCAATATTAACATCGTTTAAAATAAATGAGATATTTGGTTAAAAATTTGTTAAATTTTTATAACTTCTCTTTATATTTCCTTCAATTTGTTTAAAAATAAATTAAAACTAAATGAGACCTGCTGTCTCATGCTAATGAGACATCGTTTAAAATAAATGAGATATTTCGTTCAAAACTTTGTTAAATTTTTATAACTTCTCTTTATATTTCCTTCAATTTGTTTAAGAATTAATTAAAACTAAATGAGACATGCATTTAGCTCGTAAAAAGTAAAATTATATATTTTTTTTTTTAACCGTAAAAAAGAAGCGTATGGAGGAGGCAATTCAACCATCTCCACCCAACAATGAAATCATTGAGAAAATTCAGAGAAAATTCAAAGAAAATTTATTACTGATTTCGGTTTTAGAGTATTATCTAGTGAAAAGATGTTCAGGTTTACGTTTGTTCTTGATTATAAAGACGGGTCGTTTATCCTTCAACTATTTCGGCTATAATTTACTATAATCGCTCCGACCTTTTAAACTTGCAAGCAACTGGTACAGGCACTTTTTACTATTTCCGTTTCAGTCCACTTACCATCATCAACCACAGCTTACCATGGTTACCGAGTATGGTAAATCATAGTAACTACCAGAGTATACACGAAAATTGAAACAAAATTACACGTTAGCTTTCATTCGAAAGTATTAAAGAGTTTACAATTGTTTTTGCATCTAGAATGCGTTGAGTTAATGTTAAAAGGTTCCATGAAATTTCCGTCCTGTTGTAATTTGTGATGTCACTTACCGTGGTAACCAAAATTCCTCCTGTTAGAAGTTGGAACAGCCCCAAAATGCTCCTAACTACATTTTAGAATGAATTTACTCACATTAGCTTCTAAAAAATTATTCATTAGTCGATTGCAAAAAAGTTTGATTGATTTTTTTTTTTTATAAGCTTTTATTTTTTATTATTGGCCATATGACTGTTATGTTACGAGTCAACTTAGTGTTTCTTCAATAATAACTAAAAAATGTAAAAATTCATATTTCAATAAATCAAAAGCAGGTTTATTTTAAACTGTTCTGGTTCTGATGAATAATGCTTCGCTCCCAATGAAGCTTGAAGCTTCTAATTCCTCTTAGGCTCAATTTTATTTCAAAATATTAACATGAGGTTAGCTGTGAATTTCAATATTTCAAATTCAGTGAAATTAGTACTTCAATAAATTGAAAGTATGTATATTTTAATTTAAAGTATTCACTTTCTGACTAATCAGTATTCTGTCTTCTTTTTTTGTGTGTTTTTGTTTTCAAAATATGATTATGTGGTTTATTGTGGTTTGTGAATTCCAATATGTTTCCAATTCAGTGAAATTTATATTTTAATAAATTGAAACTAGAGTTATTTTAAATTTAAATTATCCATTTTCTGACTAATAAGTTTTTTCTTTTGTCTTTGTGTTCGTTTATTGTTTAATTTAAAAGATACTATCACGTGGTTCATCATGAATTTCAGGATTTCAAATTCAGTGAAATTAACATTTCAATAAATTGAACGCTATAAAAGCATAGGGCAGGTAATCAGACCCTGGAATTATTTAGTTTTTGACCAAACATTTTTTTTTTAAGATATTATGATTTTCCACTAGATGCCGTAAAGGAATTTACAAACAGATAACAAGCAATAGATCATGCAATATAACTTGTTTTAAGAGCTTAAATATTCCTTTGATTTATCTTTCTTGAAAGAATAAATAAACGATTCGTATTTTGACTTTCTCTGCCTTTCCCTCAGTTTTGTATATAGATATGCTCTCTTTTCACGCTAGACACATTTAGAACAGATAAACAAGACAAAAATATTCAATAGGGATTTCCTTTGATCTTTAGCTTTAGACTTTATCTGCAGTTTAGCATTTTGCCTTTTGCCTTTAATTTTGCCCTTCCGATTTTATCTTTACCATTACGCTATCATATTAATTCCCATTTTTGAACGGCATAACCCTCAGAGTTCATTCTTTTTACTTTCTGTATCGATTGGTATAGGAGCGCGCCACTCAGAAACCTTCACATGGGGAGGGGGCAAGTACCATCAGGAGTTAAGTTTTACCAGGATTTAAATGGGATTATGTTTTTTTTTACTCTTTTGTTTCATTACTCAATTATATTCTTTTTTACCAGGGGGCGGGGACTGACCTCTCCGGGAGGCCCTCATGGACTGCTATGTTTTAAAAATTTTCTATTTGGAAGCGTATCCTTGACATTCCTTAAAAAAAACATACAATACTAAGATTTGTGACTGGCATTAAAATTCAGACATTTTTGGGCGCTCTCTAAGACATACTTTCTTTGACAGGTTTCAAAGCAACAGTCAAATAACAAATTTCAAGCATCAATTTTGTACGCAATAATAGAAATGTCTTAAGTGAGTAGTGAGAAATTTCGACCATCCACATATGTGCCTGATAATATATTCGAGCCACGGATATATTCGAGGCTTGATTTATATATTCGAACCTCAAATTTATATATATATATATATATATATATATATATATATATATATATATATATATATATATATATATATATATATATATATATATATATATATATATATATATATATATATATATATATATATATATATATATATATATATATATATATATATATATATATATATATATATATATATATATATATATATATATATATATATATATATATATATATATATATATATATATAATATATATATATATATATATATATATATATATATATATATAACGAGCATTGATATTCGAACTTGGAAAATTAATATGTAAGAAAATTTATTTAGCCAGCCTGATTGATGGACATAAATAGAAAAAGGCATTAAGCTCACAAATAGCTATAGATTATCAGGCATCAACTGTTCAATTAAGAAATATTTCGGCCAGTATTTCGGAGTGTCACCATCAGGCTTGTTTTAATTGATCTCTGATAATCCATAGTTGCAGGTAAACTTAATTAAAAGTTGCAGTTATATTAAAATACAATATATAATAAAACATAACAAAATATAAGTTATATTGAAATAGCTAAATTTAAATGTAATTTAGCCATTAGATCAAAAAAATTCGTATAAATATCGATATGTCTTTATTAAGTTCAGAGTAGAAAGCATTTTCCAAAAAAAATGGGGGGGGGGGAATTTTAAAGAGGCACTGAAAAAAAGATTGTAAAATTAATAGTCATTTACCTTGCCACCGATCATAATAGTTCGTGGGACTATTTTGGCCATTGGATTTGCTTTAATACGATTGTACATAGTAATAATATGGAGACAATTGAGCAGTTGGCGTTTGTATTCGTGAATCCTTTTCACCTAAAAAAAAATATGTCTATATATATATATATATATATATATATATATATATATATATATATATATATATATATATATATATATATATATATATATATATATATATATATATATATATATATATATATATATATATATATATATATATATATATATATATATATATATATATATATATATATATATATATATATATATATATATATATATATATATATATATATATATATATATATATATATATATATATATATATATATATATATATATATATATATATATATATATATATTATATATATATGTTTAATTTTTTCATACTTGTTTTCAGAAGTAGCTTCTCTTTTGGCTGGAATTTGTTCTTTTCTAGGTCTAGCCCTAGCAGCTGATGTTCAAGGCTAGGAGAGGATTTTCCAATTTGTCTGAACTACTTACATGTAAACATAGTTAAAACTCTAATGTTCGTTTTTTGAAAATCATAAATGTTATTATGCATCCACACATGCATAAGGAAAATAAAAAACATGTAAGCTATTGAAAAGAATTATTACGAGCCCTCCAAAGAGGCTAAATAATATAGAAAACAACAATGGCTTATCCTTAAAGGAGGCCAATAGTTTAATGAAATACAAAGAAGTATTCAAATCAAAATTACTGCCCATTCTTCATTACAGTAGAGTTATGAGGTGCGGGCCCAATTTAAACAAATGGAGTCTTTTCAGATTCAGTTCTTCAAAGGAATGTATGGCGTGCAGACAATAACAAAATATTCTCGCCATAAAAGGGGACTTGGCTTGTTGTCATTGAAGTACAGGTGGAGTAATGGTCAAGGTCCTTTAGAAAATTAGTACGTTTTTAGAACGTTAGGACTTTAAAGTCAAGGCTAAAAGACTAGGAGATTCAGCATTGAACCGTTGCTAAAAGTGCTTCGGCTACTTTATTTTTGTACTAAAGTATTAAAGAGGGTTTTTTTGTGAAATTATGTAAGTTAAAACTACCAGTTAAGTACAGAATTTGAATTCTGGTGCGTACCAGCTCTTTACCATTAGCAACAAATTGAAGGGATTTTAATTTTCCAAACAGACAGCGAACTTGCTCATTATGTGGTATTTTGGAAGATGGATTGGGGCGTTTTCTTTTTGAGTGTAATGAACTGAAAGGTGTCATTTTAAGGGGAGATTCGTTTACTAGTTGTATTGATGAGCTGCTACTGGCTATTCTTAAATCAACCTCTCTTAGCTACATAGTCGGAATAGGTAATTTCATTTTGAAAGGCTCAAATGCCCATAAACAGGAAGTTCTGTCTTCAATTCTATTAGTTTCTTTTGTGTGCGTACACAGTTTTATTCCGATTTGAAATATACATGTATATTATTATAAAGAATTGGACAATTTTAATAGTTGAAGAATAATGCAAAAATAATAAGAGTTGCTTAATTTAATGATATCACAACACACAAATGCTTGATGATTGCCATAGTTTTATTGTAAGGTTTAAGAAAAGTTTCTAGTAGGTTTTGAGTAAACAGGCATACAACTGTTTATAGGTTTCTTTGACAATTTGATCCTCTAAACAGTTGAAGTTACATAAAAGCACGTAAAAAGAATTTTTTGCAACTAGTTCTTTTCGCATTTTCACATAAGTGACTGAAGTACAAAAATTCTGATTCGTTTCAAGTCTCATCTTTTGATTTCGATTATTTTTTTTGGGGGGGGGGGGGTGAAAATTGGAAGACAATAAAAAGATATTGTTTAAACATAACGGAAACTAAAATTGTTCATCAGTGCGATTGATGAATCCCATCTATTGCAGCAGCTCATTTCGTTTGAACCTAGACTAAAATTGTATGTCTTCTTCTTCTTCCTGTTGGATTATTTGGAGACGCTAAGGGATAATTATGTCCATAAGAAATTTTCGTTAAGAAGACTCATTCGTTTAAAATAGAAACAAAAGAAGATATTTTTAGATGCCTTCAAGAATAATCATATACTCGTTTAAAGGACTATTCACCAGATGATTATCTGTATTAAAAATGAATTTTTCTTATAAATTTTCTTTATTGAATAACAAAACATTTTGTAGAGAAAAAGCCTGATTTACAACTATTCTCTAAATAACTGTATATAGATTATATACAGTATAATCACGATTCAGTAATATTTGGCTACTACAGTCTTGGCGCGTATAAAAGCTCCGCCCATATACTCTTACTTTTGATCTGCCATCAGCGGTTCAATGTATATTACCCTGGAACACGTATTTTGGCAGAAACTTTCTCAAAATGCCTTTGAGACCAACTCGAGACTCTGCAACCTACTTAAAAATTCTAAAAATATCTAAATAATAGCATTACTAATTACCGATTTTTATACATGTATTGGAGTCAATTAATTTAAAATTAGATTATTTAAAATTTAGTGTTACAAAAGTGATGCCAAGTTTCGCATTCAAGAGAAATCTGACTTGTCTACCCGTAAACAAATCTAAGGTCGCTTATGTTTTTATGTTCTCAGGAGCACTTGCATCTCGGCCTGGCTGTGTATAAGGGTTGATATAGGGAATAACTCTACTGTTTTTATCGATCTACAATGCTCTAAACATTGGGATGCAGTTCTACCAGTAGTCCTACCTAACAAATATCTAAAGGAAAAATCTACAAAAAAAGAAGAATAAAACTAAAGGAAATATCTCAAGGAAAAACGTGTAGGAAAAAAAGAGTAAATGATATATCTCAAGGAAAAATGTCCCAAGAAAGGAAGAGAAAGATTAAACTTATAGTGTCAGAAATAAAAATAATATAACCAAAAAAGAAAACAAGTAAACTATGTTAAAAGAGAAAAGAAGAAGTCAAACTAGTAAATCAAAAAGGGAAGCAGGAGAAAAATTAAAAGAAAAAAACATGCAAAAGAAAGAGAAGAGAAGAACTAAAGTAAACATCTCAAAGAAAAACATATCAAATATAATTAAGTAATACATTTCGAGAAAAATGTCCCAAGAAAGGAAGAGACAAATAGATATTTAAATGCTTGAAACAAAAACATGTGAAAAAGAGAAAGGAAAAAAGCGGACCTGTAAATCAAAAAGGGAAGCAGGATTAACATCGACACCGTATTCTTTTTGCAGGTACTGAGCGAGTTTCATTTTGTTTTCTTGCTTTACAGTCTGAACAGCTTTCTGGAAGTTGGCATCTGTGGCATAAGGTTTCAACAACGCCAGCTGTTCCAGATGAACAGTCCATTCTTCACCGATTTTCTAAAAAAAAAAAAAAAATTAAACAATATACTGCAAGTTTTCTTTTAACTGCTTTTACTATAAACCAGGAGAAATAAAAATTGTGACTAGACCACGAATGAAAACCAAAACAAAATAAATAAAAAATAAAACCACCAAAACGAACACAAACGCTTTGATAGACGGAATTAGTGTTTTTTCGATATAAACTCATAGATCAATCAAACACTGTCACTTAATCAGCTAATTAATTGATTACTGCTGTAGTTTGTCCATTATAGGCTTTTAAAGAGTTGTTGGAACTGTTTTTTGCTACTTCAAATGGAATCTAATTGAAACTTGCTCTTGAACGAGACATCTGGTTTCGTTTGACAAACATTGCTTTGTAACAATCTCCCCTGAAGGAAAATACACCGCTAAGACAAAATGATGACACCAATGTAATAATTTAATTTCAGAGGCAAACTCTTAGTCGAAACGGTTGCCTAGTTGCTTTGAAATGATCACTCCTGGAGAAAACACACCCCCAAGACAAAATAATGCTACTCATGTGACAATTTTCTAAATTTAGAGACAAACTCTAAGTTGAAACTGTTGCCTAGTTACTTTGAACGATCAGCCCTTAATAAAAATCCACCCCAATGATGGCACCAACGTAATAATTTTCTAATTCTACAGGTGCTGAGATTTCTTTCGGAACATTACATCAAATCAACAAAGTTTTCGTTTTTTTTATACCAAAGTTTAATCTTTTTCACAGATCAATCACACACCGGCAATTAAACCAGCCAAGGTACTTGGCGCTGCTGCAATTTGGCACCAATAGATGGCAACTGAAGTTTGACAATCCAGTCTACAGAAGTTGAGTGTGGCAAATATCATGATCTCATGGCTCTAGGCTCTCTAAAGGGTTGCCCCAATCTTTTTATTCAGGTTGGTATAAGGTAAATAACCGTTTCTTGTCTCATGCAGAAATGCCTTTTCGTCAGGATCGCCCTAACTTACCTACACGCCTGATAATCATCCAGTTTAGCAGTGATAACTGCTAAGATCAAACATTTAATCATTGCTTCTGCTTCCATCAAATGCTCTTTGCGCTCATGTTCCAGTTTTTGGTATAGTACTTCGAAATTTTAAAATTTACGTCCTTAGAATGATAAAGCATGATGTTTTTCGTCTTTTGTGCTAGTAATTACTTTTCAGCAATATTAAATTTAAGTAAGACAAGTATTACCCGCAAACAAAAATCCATAATGATTTCACATGTATATTGGAAAATAAAATTGCCATAAAAGTGGTTACTTTTCTTCAGGCGACCAAACAAACTAGATCCTTATTTTTAAAAGAGACTTGGCTTCTAGAATCCATATGAAAAAACCTGGGCTCATATATCGAATAAACAAAATGGATTAGCAGGCCACGGATCTAAAGTACTAACCAAACAGAATTAAAAAAGTTGAGGGTGTTTGCGGGCTGTAGAGATTTTCCTTGGGGAAGAGGGGGAGGGGTCAAAAATTTATTTTTTGTCATGAAATTGATATTTTGTTTCCAAACATTAAAAAAGTTAATATTTATTTCTTGAATAGGGTGGGGAGAGGGGGGCAGAGTAGGGGCTAAAATATACTCTGGGCACCCTTGATCTGAAGCATTACAGATAATGCACAAACTCGTCATTGCAGTCCCCATAACATAACTTATCAGCATCAGAAACTGGAAGAATTACAGTTTTCTAGAACTAACATAGAAAAGAAAATACTATTACATTGTCAAGGAAAAAAATATACTAGAATAAGAAACCATAAACATGGATTTTCATCTATTATACCATACCAAAAACCTAATGTCTTCAATTTTCGAATAGTTTCCTTGCAGCAGGACATTTATTGTTACTTTTCACCATTATCAAATGCCCTTTTTTTTTTTAACTGCAAGAATGTTGCAAGGAACTGGAATTTTTTAAGCGCCTTAAATAATATTTCAAAATAGGAAATTATTGCAGTGGAGGGTAACTTATAAGTTTAGGCTTATAATCCAATGAGAGAGTATTGATCCAATGAGGATTAAAATTTAATTTTATCCAAGAGGATTCAGATCCAAGGAGGGGTAATACTTAAGGCTATTTAATTTGAAGAGACCTAGATCTTAATTAAATTTTGTCTTCCTCGGCCCATGACAAAAATTCTCCTTTTTTTTCTTGCATAAAAGGCAAAGCATCGTATGTGTAAGGGGACAATGTGGGTGCTTGAGTCTGTTCCCCCCTTCACTTCTATATTTTTGATATTTTGCCCGCAATTTCTTTTATATTTTGTATAATTTACCCTTATTTACAAATTTATACCCCTCAGCCTCCTCGCACAAAATAAATTTATCGTCCAGTGTAATTTTCAGTAGATGATTGCTACTCTTTCCCTAAGAACAGTACGTTTAACTAGGGAACCTGTTACATTTGATCAAAAATAACCTAAATTTACCTCGGCGATAACATCTGCAAGATTTGGATTACAGAGTAGAAGCCACCGTCTTGGAGTGATTCCGTTGGTTTTGTTTTGGAATCTTTCAGGATACATTTCATAGAAATCACGGAAACTAAAAATAAACGAAAACATTAATTGTGTCTTTAGGCAACACAGAATAACACATCAAAACACAAGAGGAGATAGGGAGGGGGAGAAATAGAGATGAGGAGGGGAACAATTAGAAGATTTGAAACTTCCTAAATCTGAAATTTAACTAAAAAACTATAAAAATGTTCACATCTGAGCTCCTTTGTTGACAACAATTACATAATCCGTTTTAGTAGGGATTCACAAGTTGTGATAATTTGGGGACATCTTATACATACGAGATATAGTTACCAGCTAGGCTATCTGATATGCCAACAAGTTTACAACAAAGGCCCTCAGGGAATAAAAATACCATTCAGGGAATAAAAAACACACAGAGACAACACACACACAGAGATGACACAAACACAGAGATTAAACATACACAGAGACGAAACACACAGAGAAGACAAACACACAGAGACAACACAAACACAGAGATGACACACACTCAGAGACGACACACCCACAAAGACGACATAAACAGAGAGACGACACACACATAGAGTAATTCGATATAGACTAATAACAACACTACGTTTTACGTTGATTGTTAAACCTCGGCTCAAGGATCTTTTTGATAAATATTTTCAAAAATGTCCCTCCCATATTATCGATTTTTCATAAAATACTTAAGATTCAATTAATTCTGTTTCTGATAAACTTGATCAATATTAATCTTGAGAGGGTTTTTGGGGTGGGCCTACAATTAATTGGCAAAAGACTAATAATAATACGTTCCACACAAACAATTGGTCAGTGGAGATCTTAATTGTACTGAATTTATTCCAGGAGTTTAAGGCGGGTACAAAATGGATTCACGAATTCATTGTTTGGGCTAGGCTGATGATCAGAACACCAGAAAAGTCTCAAACTGGTGGCGTCAATTCATGAAAGTTTAGGGGCGGAGCAAATTTTTCATTTTTTCCATTTCTTCAGCAAAAATACCAGAAAAAGACATTTTTCAATGAAAACGGCTCAAAAAAGGCATTTTCAAAATCTAAGGGGCAACGAAAACAATCACTCCTGAAAAAATAACTTTCACGAATGAATTCAGAGCTTAATTTATGCCTCGTTAAGTTATTTTCAAGCTCCTTTTTCTATTGCTTCCCTATATCTACTTCTCTATTCCTTCCGCGGTGGGGAGGAGGGTGAGGATTAAATATTCGTTCTCCACTGAAATATAATCACTTACACAATTTATTCCATTTAAAATGCATAGAACCTTCACCTGATCTTACTGTTGCATCGAATCAACTGTGATTCAATCTGACCTGATCAACTGTGACTACGAAAAAAAATCATATATGTGATATGTGACTACGAAAAAAAACTCATTTAGTACAGAAATCTTTTGACAAATTACAGGTATGAACTCAAAAGGCTCCAAAAGACTTTTTTACTCCTAAAGACTCCAAACTTCGCTTCCCATATAAGCATGGGCACTGTTTCTTTTTTCTGTTTCTGTTCTGTTTATAAAGTACCTGTTTCTCTTCTGTTCATGCAAAAAACAGAAACAGAAGGGGGTTTACACAAAAAAACGAAAAAAACGCATACAAAATTTGCTTTATATCTCTTTTGGTTACGTTTTTACGAGTCAGACAAACATTTCTGGGGGGGGAGGTCCACCCCCCCCCCCCTGGGTACGGTCTTGGGTGTCACTACCCCTTCTCCTTTGGGAATGGAAAATGAAAACGTACCTACATAATCAAGAGCATGTCTGCTCGTATTCTTAAAAGGCATCCGTGAACAAGTGCTGAATTGAGAGACCAAAGTTTAAAATAGTATCAATTTCTATGATAGAGCAAGTGCATTCATTGGAGAAAGTATTTTCTGCCCCAAAGCAACGAAAATTTTCAAAACAAGTTGTCAGATATTACAAGCGTCCTATATTTGCATCCCTTTGAAAACCTTTTTAAGAGAAGAGAATATTTAAAGAAAGTACTATGTAGCAAAGAGTCTAAATTTCTAAAGAGAGAGTCTAAAGAGAGAAATTTCATATTACTTATTTGCTTAAGAATGAATTTGGTGGAGGGCCCAGAACATTATTTTCTAGCACAAGGCACCGTAAAATATGCGAAGTACCCTTATTAGTTTTTCTTTTAAAAACCTTTCACACAAACTGGCTAGGAAATAATTAATCTTAAAAGGCTGCTTTAAGCCGCGAGGTAACGAAAAATGATTAATTTGCAGTAAGAAATGTCATTTTGCCCTTGCATTTTTCTTCTTTCATATTTTTGTTTAAGATGGCTTCCAAACATCAGGATGGGCGGAGGGGAAAGCACGGTCTGGGGGGGAAAACTACCCCCTTCCAAATCAACTACATGCTTTGCTTAAATACTAATGACTTTGAGCTGATTGCGTTATTTCAGGCTGAAAATTAATTTCTTTTCAAAATATCTCAAGTAAATAGTATACATTTCCAGAAAATTTGAGTAGATGCTTTATAAACATAAAAGTGTATTTTTGGAACGGGAAAATGGGAGAAATGAGGCAATAGTTTTTATGGAAAAAAATGATACAATAGTACTAGGGTTTTTTTTATAGTAATAGTACTAGTACTAGTACTAGGTTTTTTTTTCAAAATGTTACCACCAGAGAAAAGAACTACCCGTGACAAGTGGCCTTCCTGACAAAAAGTCTAAGAGAGAATGAGAGACTAAAAGGTTAATGTTTTCATATTGGAGACCCATTCATTTTATGGACCCAAACCAAGAGATCTTTCCGGATCTGCCAGAAACCACTCTAAAGCCTCTTAGTTTACTACTACTAGTGTGTCGAGCGAGCATGCATTTTTGATTGCAGATTATTTCGTGCGGAAGCAGAATGCCCAGACAATGTCCAAACAAGGGATAAGCACAATTTTTAAATGATAAGCTTTAAGGCTTGAACGACTGGTGTTATAATTAGCCTTACGATAATAAGCCAAAACTTATCATTTAGAACTTTCTTTCTTTAATGCTGAGATGTTCGAAAATCAGCTGTTTAAACAGCTGTTTTCTTAACAAAAACAGCTGTTTTCTGTTTTTACCAAAAACAGAACAGAAACAGAAACAGGTCTTCTGTTTTTTTATGGTGACCTGTTCTGTTTCTGTTCTGTTTCATTCAAGCCCTGTTTATTTTTTTCTGTTTCTTCAGAAAAACAGAACAGTGGCCATGCTTATTCCCACACCCAATACATAAAATACATGAGAGTTCACGTGGAAGAGCCAAAAATATGCAATCAAACAGTTAGAGGTAACAAACTGTAAGGAGCGACCCGGCTCAATGGTAACCGAAACTCTAAAAAACGGAATTTTGATACCAATAGATACATCAAAAGAATCATATTATATTTCTGATTTCAAATATTTTTTTAAGTTTCATGACTAGGGGGCGAACCCCCTAATATACGTATTTAAAATATCTGAATATAGAAGTTCGTTACGTAAATTAATTCGTAAGTTACGTATATTTATTACAAATAAAAACGTTCGTAAATAAAATGAAACAAGTTTCGAGAAAGCCATTTAACCAAATAAAAGTAAATTAATATGAAAATTTTGTTTTAATTATTCATATACTGTGAGCCAAGATCAAAACCTGCATTTATTGAAAACGTTCAAAAATTAAATTAAAAAAAAACAAGTTTTTTTAACTGAAAGTAAGGAGCGACGTTAAAACTAAAAACGAACAGAAATTATTCCGTATATGAAAGGGGCTGTCCCCTCCTCAACGCCTTGCTCTTTACGCTAAAGTTTGACTTTCTCACAACTCTATTTTTTCAAACAATAAAAAACTTTAGCGTAAAGAGCAAGGCGTTGAGGAGGGGACAGCCCCTTTCATATACCGAAAGATCACGGGTGCGTGTTTATTTGTTTTTTTTCTCAGGGGTGATCGTATCGACCCAGTGGTCCTAGAATATCGTGGGAGGGCTCATTGGAATGGAAATTAAAAGTTCTATTGCCCTTTTTAAGTGACCAAAAAAATAGAGGGCAACTAGGCCCCCTCCCAAGCTCATTTTTTTCCCAAAGTCACCTGATCCAAATTTTGAAATAGCCATTTTGTTCAGCATGTTCGAAAATGTTATAAGTATGTCTTTTAGGAGGACTTAATCCCCCGAAGTTCCCGGGAGGAGGGCTGAAAGTTATGAACTTTACCCAATGTTAACATATAGTATTCGTTATTGGGACGTATACAGTACAGACGTTTTCAGGGGAGATTTTTCCTGGTAGTGGGGGGGGGGGGGGTTGGGGGTTATATGGGAGGATCTTTCCATGAAGGAAGTTTTCATGGGGGAAGGGACATTGATGTGAAGGGAACGCCGGATTTCCCAGCATTATTTAAAAAAAAAGATCAGAAATTAAATATAAAAAAAAACAAGTTTTCCAACTGCAACAGCAGCAACATCAAAACTTTAAACGAACAAAAAATATTACATATATGATTGGGTTCACCCCTAGTCAATATCTCACTTTTTAAGCCAGAGATTTTTTAGTAATTTCATAAGAGCTATTTATTCTAATTAACGGCCTTTGTCATTAAGCGGTCAGTTTTAAAGAATTGGAAGAAAATTCGAACTTTCACTTAAAGAGCAAGGTATTGACTAGGGGGCGAACCCCCTAATATACGTATTTAAAATATCTGAATATAGAAGTTCGTTACGTAAATTAATTCGTAAGTTACGTATATTTATTACAAATAAAAACGTTCGTAAATAAAATGAAACAAGTTTCGAGAAAGCCATTTAACCAAATAAAAGTAAATTAATATGAAAATTTTGTTTTAATTATTCATATACAGTGAGCCAAGATCAAAACCTGCATTTATTCAAAAACGTTCAAAAATTAAATAAAAAAAAAACAAGTTTCTTTAACTGAAAGTAAGGAGCGACATTAAAACTTAAAACGAACAGAAATTATTCCTTATATGAAAGGGGCTGTCCCCTCCTCAATGCCTTGCTCTTTATGCTAAAGTTTGACTGTCTCACAACTCTTTTTTTAATAAAAACTTTAGCGTAAAGAGCGAGGCGTTGAGGAGGGGACAGCCCCTTTCATATATGGAATAATTTCTGTTTGTTTTAAGTTTTAATGTCACTCCTTACTTTCAGTTTAAAAAAACTTGTTTTTTTTATTTAATAGCATGTAAGAGCGAAAGAACAACGTAGACTGAGAATTTTGTGGAAAGGGAAAGATACAAATTGCCTCTACTGAAAGAATAAAAGCAAATTCTTGTAGAAACGACCAACTAAATTTTTGGAACATTTTCCGTCTACAATTATTTTATCCCTCCCCTCCTCAATGTTTATCTACTTCTGGTCTACTTTAGTCAAGACGAAGCGGATCTCATCAAACCATGATGACTAATTCGCAGAGTTAATATACGAAGTCACAAATCCTTTTACAAGTTCCGTCGTGTACACGAGCACTTTAACCTATCTTCTTTTTCTTAAAAAGTATTCATTTCGAAAATTTGAAAATTAGTGTGGGTGTTGGGATTGATGAATAAAGAATGCTGGCATTCAATTTTGTTGTGATGTTCTCGCATTAGGTTTTTTTCTTGTTATTTTGACATCATCTATGATATATTTTTGTAAATAAAATATTTTGAATCCTGGAGAAACACCGCGACAACAATGCATTTCAAATATACCAGGCAATATATAACCGAAGATATGGCCAACATATCCTTGAAAGCACAATTTAGAAAACATGGAACAAATTCCCTCAAGAAACTGTAATCCTTATAGCAACTAAATGGCTAAAAATTCAACTAACTTCTTACAAAGTTTTTCCCATTTATCCATTTGACTTAGGTCAACTAGGCCAAATGTACTTCTTGTGAATTTTAACGTCTTATGGGAAGCAAAAAGTTAAAACAAATTTCAAATTATTTTGAAACAAGTCTCAACTTCATACGAATTGCATGAAATCAAACTAGTTACTAAGATAGGACAAAAAAGTTCAAATTCCTTTCTCGCATTATATGTTTTTACCTTGTCTGTTTTCTTCAGGTTTTTTTTTTGTTAGATGTTACATTTTGTGGTGGACAGCCCAAAGGCCAGACGCTGTTCTGTCATAATATATACAAACAAAAAAGAGCAAAAAGAATTACATATCAGCTTTGATAATTTCCGAATGAAGGGCAGCAACACCGTTGATAGCATGAGATCCAATGATGGACAGATAGGCCATATTGATACGCTTGACTCCCTCTTCTTCAACAATCGACATTCGGCGGATTCTGTCGGCATCATCGCCAAACTTCTTTCGAACTTCCTAAAAATTGAAGAAAAGCAAATAAATTAAAATAAGAAATTGCAATAGTTAGAATTAACATATGTTTACTTTTTACAGAATACCTATATTGCCATCTATAGAATATATGCTGAATAGATACAATAGATGGCGATGAAACGGTTTCCTCCGATATGGGAAACGAACCATTAAGATTTTTCGAAGCTTTTTTTTTCTTATTGAAATTTTCAATCTAACAGCGCTTGAATTAACATCTCTTCTTCTTCCTTTTGAGTTTTAGGTGATTTTCGTCACAGCATAACAATTAATAATCTGGCTCATTGATGAAATAGCAGTCAACAGTTCGTGAAGACGTTGGAAAACCTTAAAGAAGAAGCTCCACTTGCATAAAAAAAAAGAAAACTTGACATTTCTAAGTCCATCAGTTTTTGAAGCAATCAAACTGTGTATTTTTTATATACCTGATCTTTCAATAATCAAACCAAAGGGCAAAACTTACTGCCTGAGAAAGAAAAAAAGCGCTGCATATTTACCCAGCTCATAGTGGGTTCACAGTTTTTAGGCAAGGGGGGGGGGGGCTCAAATTTTCTGGACTTTTACTTCTTTTCTATACTTAGTATTATTGCATCTAATGCAATATTATTTATGCAGCGAAATCTAATTTTATTTAATGTAGTAAAATTACTTTATTGCATTTCCGTGTTTTTCATATGGCAAAACATTTTTTTTTTGCTTTTTCTTCCTGTTCCTTCTTAAGCTAAATATATTATCTATTTTTCCATTTTAACTATAATTTCGTTTAACCATAATTTTACCTCAGCTTATAATGTTGAATATATTTAACTAGGTTAAATGATGAAGACTCAAAGTGGCGAAAATCTAAAATAAATAGTAATGCTGTAAAAAAAAAAAAACACTGTATTGGCGAGACAGAGACAGAGGTTGTCATCCCCCACCTCCACCACTAATTATGTTCAGTCCTATTTTCAAGTACATCTTCCTAATTTAATTATAAACTTACATCAAGATGCTTGGAATTAATCTCGTACATGATCTCCAAATGTCTTGGCAATATGATTTCTAATAGAGAAGTTGGCCATCTTTCCAGAGCTTCTGGGAGAACAGTGTGATTGGTGTAAGCGCATGTCTTCACGGTAATATCCCATGCCTACAATAAAAATGGAAGTTTAACTATTAGAAAAAAAAATTTAATAAATTAGCCTGCTGGGGAAAACATTAGCAAGCATAAAATATATAATTTCTGCTGATACTTTTAATGTGCTAATCTGGCGGGTTCTTTTTTATTATCAAAGAAATATGTAATATTATTTAAATAGCAGAAGTTATTTGACGACCAGGACCAGATATACAATGGAAGTATCAGTGGAACAAATGGAAAGTATCAGTTAAACAAATAAAATGGAAGTATCAGTTTTAGAAACCAAAAATGACAATTAACCTCTTAGGGAAAAAATTAGCGAACGTAAAATAACAAATTTCGGCTGATATTTTTTTTAATTAGTATTAATCTGACGAGTTCTTTTTTTATTAAAGAAAAACCATCTAAATAGCTAATGTTCTGAAGACCAGGACCAGATTTAATATCAATAGGGATAAATATAGTAATATATAACCTATTTCACAGATAAGGTGAAAAAAAAAACATTAGTGTTTATGGACCTCTTTCTTTTAGAATAAGAAGAATATTTGAAACAATGCACTTTTTGTGCGTTGCTTTATAATAATCAAGCTTTTTTTTATTTCAATTTTTTTTTCATTTCATTTCAATTCATTCTTCATTTCATTCAAACTTTCTTTGTAGTTTTAGTGTGACGCCCAAAACAAATGGACGTCAATTGGTAAGCATAAAAATTGTTGAAAGTTTTCATTACTTTATAATCAACTAGATCAGAGCACCCCTTTCGCTATGGTTACTATGCAAGACATTTCTAGAAGAACATTCTAAACTCAGAATTACTGTGGGATTAGAGTAATTTATACTATAAAAGTAATTGTTAACGAATAACAAATTCTTGAAAATTTTCAGTTCAAAAATGCACTTTAGCATGGTTTCATTTCCTCTTAGGATGTTTTTTTTGGCATGGCTGCTACTCTGTAAAATCTCCTAAGAAATCAGTATTACAACTGTTTCCGCCGTCCTGACAAAAAAAAATAGTGCTGACAATTTTATTAACAAACACTGTAAAACTGTAATTGGTAAAATTCGGCTGGCAATTTTTTTTACACTTTTTACCAATTTATCTGGCAAAGAAAGAATTTTTACCAGCTAATGTTGCCAACATTCTCCAATAAACCACCCGTTGTCGGTAAAATTGCGATGGATTTTGAGCGTATTATTCAAAATATGCGAACAATAAAAACAGCTTCCAAATTTCTTCAGTTAAGAAATAACCGTGGATGACTTTTGTATAAATGTTTTTAATTTAAAATACTGTTTTAAATCTTTCTTCAGATCTCACTTTTAACTTTTCGAAACAATTATTAAGTTTCAGTGATTTGTTGGTAACAAATTTTAATTGGTTAAAAATTGGGAAGGTAAAAATAAGCCTTTTGTATAACCTACCTTCTATTGTTTTGCTTCTCTTTTAAGTAATTTCAGAAATTTGCAGGTTTTTTCTTAGTAGCTTTAGTAGTGCTGAATCCAAATGAAACATAAATGGACAAATTATACGAATATTATGCAACGTTATTTGAATCAGTTTCCTTGAGGAGAACCCTTGGCTTTTTTGGAAAATTACTAAAAATTCTAGAGAATACTTTTATATTGATCATAAAAGCAAGAACATCCGTTTTCTTTAGTGGTAGATTTCAAATAAGCAGCAATTGTGGAAATAAAATTTCATTAGAAATGTACTTTTAATTTCAAATATCAGAAATGGTTTTACGAATACATGTCTTACTAGGGGTGACTTCCCCCATGAGCATTGAAATTCTTCGCCTGTCGAAAAAAAATTTAAAAGATTATCTGTGCAAATCTTAACTATAAGGTCAAAGAAATCCATTTCTAACCAGCACCGCCAAAACATATCAGAAAAAAATTGTTTAAACCGCAGGGGGGTCAAATTTTAACTTGCAGTCCTCTCCCTTAGATGACCAATATGGTGAAGGGTATCTCTTGTTGCTACCAAAAACACTCCATCTTTTAATGGATACAGAAACCAAGACCTCGAGACAATACCCACTCATCATCTCTTGGCTCCCCACAAAAAAAAAAGTTGTTGAGGCAGCAACAATCAGCTCAGTGTTGGTTCGTCTCAACATGACGTCATAGTAATTCCATTATTACCGTAACACCTACCTTACTACCTTAATAAGCTTTGCATAATCTACTCCCCTGAGAACTTCCACTACAGCGAAAGTTAAAGTCATCAGTCAAGATTTGGCATATTATTTACTATGCTTAATTATTTACTACTTAATTATTTTAATCAATAAAAATTTAATAATTAAACGATAATACATCAAAGATAATAATAGTAACAAAAATTAGACGATTGTAAATAATTAATCATTTTCTACTTAAACATTTCTTAGCATAGTTACTTACCTTATACATATACTACAATATCGTTTATTTTAGGTGAAAGTATTATACAGATTTTTTTTCCACATCATTTCGACTGTAAAACATTTTTAACTTGAATCCTCCTGAAGAGAAGTGATAGGAAAAACGGTTTCGCTTAAAGAGTATTTTTTATAGCATTCAGAGGAAAAAAAAATTCAATCAAGATTCGACAAAGCGATAAAAATTAACAAAGAATCTCAAAATAATACCGTATCCCAGGGAAGACCTTCAATATCGATCAAAATCCTCATGAGCTCCGGAATAGCCATTGAAGGGTGAGTATCGTTCAATTGTATTGCTACCTTCTCATGAAACGACTCAAAACTTGTACGAATTGGTTCACGAATGCCAAACTTTGAAGATTTGAAGCGTCGAATAATATCCTGAAAAAAAAATGATAAGGAACAAATATAGAAAGAAACCAAACTGTAAAATAAATAAAATTTTTCCTTAAGAAAAACAAACTATAACCCAAACAGTTTTTGCAACCCAAAATATGAATAGTGACACGAGCCAGTTTGGCTTCAGACCAGAACGCAGTACAAACCACTATCTTGTATGGATGTTAGAAATTATCTTCCGGTATTTAGATTATGCTGATCCCAGTATGCTGATATTTCAAAAGCCTTTGGCAGTCTGGACCGCACAATTATCCAAGAAGCTATAAAAATCGGTGAGCAGAGGTTTATTATTTAAATAGTAAACAATTTTTTGCGTAAACAGGAGCATAGCATCCTACTTACAGATGGGGACATGTGTAACTGCACCAGCATTTCCTTGTGGGTCCCCCTAGGAGACTAAATTACGCCTCTAGTCCTTTGTGACTGTATTCAACAGTATGATGAGGAATCACTGAAGTCGATTTCCTTGTGGGTCCCCCTATGAAACTAAATTACGCCTCTAGTCCTTTGTGACTGCTTTCAACAGTATTATGAGAAATCACTGAAGTCGATTTAAGTTTATCAATGACTTAAAACTATCTTAAGTTTGAGACATTAGGATCCTTACAACAGAACTTTGAGACAACCCCTTATTTGAGATACTGAACCACAGACTTGATAAGGTTAAGCTTACTTTGAACAGAAAAACAAAAGCTCCCACGTGTTAACTCCCTTTGTTAAAACCAGATCCAACTGCGTGTCCTATATATCTAAATTAAATTCATTAAATTCAATAATTTTAATTAAATTACAATAACTAATGGAAATAAGCAGACTGAATCTACTAAAATCCTTTGCCCAGCATAAAAAAAATTAGTATTTCGATGACCATTGTAGAACTATTTATTGTCCTTATATTCGACCTTCAGTTGAATACACATGTCTCAATTACCATCCATATGTCACCAAAGATGACACATCTAAAATTGAGAAACTCAAGAAAGGTCTCTAAAATTATCCTTGGCTCTTGCTTTACTTCTTATGAATACTCACGTTCTTCTTCTCTAAGACGGCAACTTGGTAACTAAACCCCATACTAGACTAACTAGAAAAAAGGGCAGTACATTTTTACTTCATGAGAATATCACTTCAGCAACAGAACATTTTATAGTTGCTTTATGCAATATTCGATTAGTCATTTTCATGTATTTTATTGTGTTGACCTTGAAATAGCATTTGCTACTTTTGTTTTGGTTGTTACTGTATTTAGTATTTCCTGGCATTTTCTATTATTTTTGTTTTGATGCGCTAAAGTTATCTTTTAGCATTCAAGTGGCAATAAAAATATAAACATGAACTTTTCAAGTATATTATTTCCTAACTTTACTAAAAAAGTACTAATTAAAGATAAATATTTTTCTAATCGACAATCTTATTTGTTTGTATAATCTTTAATTAGTAAAACAATGCAATAGGAAGATTTTACAAATATTAGAAAACATCCTGGTTATTAAACACAAAACATATTTGTTAGTACAATAATCATCTTTCATTTCATGAGCAGATTTGAGCTTAAACACTTGAAGTACTTCAACAAAATTAGGTTTTATCAATAAGCAGCTTGAGCTTAGCAGCCTGTAGAGTGATAGCATCAAGAAAATAGTTCGTATGGTTAAAATTTAAATTTTTATTTTATTTTTTTATGGACTTGTTACACCTTGGACAGACAATTGTCCTGAAAAAATTTCATACCCGACTGAAGTCCACGGACGTCATCCGTGTGTTAGATCTCTCAGAGCCATTCAATTTTGACATTGAAGCCAAATTTGAAATCTATTTGAAGCTGAGTTGTGTTTAACTACTAATAAACTGTTTTGAGGTACCAACCTGTAGAGTGGCAGCAACAAGGAAATATTCCTGTTTCAGTCTGAGTTCCTTGCCTTCAAAGAAGTTATCATTGGGGTAGAGAACACGCGTAATATTCTCAGCTGAATTACGATTGATTACAGCTTGAATATAGTCTCCGCTGTTAACTGAAAAGAAAATCCAAATTAGCTGCTATTCAAAGAAGAAAAGGACGAGTTAAACCATGGACGAATTCAAATTAAAATAGGGAATTTCTATTTCTGTCTTATACGAAACGTTTAATTGGAGTATAATCGGATGAAGCATATAAAAAAGAGCAAGGTTAATAAAACGATACGAATTTGCTTAAAATACATTAAAATTTACGTAAAATTCACAGACTCATTTATAATTTATTACAAAAGATAAGCCGCACATACAAACGCTCGTGGAGCATTCCTCTCATAATTATCTCTGGGTGAAAAGAATCATCAAAAAGGCGAACTTCAAGAAAACAGAACAAACAAAATATTTCAATACTGTCTTGTTTACACAACCAGTTAAAAACATCGCTGAAAAAAAAATAAGTCGTTCTATTCCATATTTAAAGTAAAAGAATACATTTAGTTTTTTTTTACTTTAAATATGAAACAGAGCGACTTTCGAAATTGTAAGTGATTTTTCTTGAAATTCCAAAAACAGTGAAAATTAAATTAATTGTTTAAATTGGTTAAATGGAAACTTACACAACTTTATATATCCTTAAAATCGGGAACTAATTTTTTTTTTATTATTAAAAAAAAGACTCCACATGAGGTTGTGTGATTTTTGCCGGTAACAATCTGCAAATCTAAGAAAAAATAAAAGAAAAATGAAGAAGAAAATACTTGAAGAAAAGAAAAGAACCTGTGGCAGTAAACAGCTTTGGAAGGTGTAGCAGCCTTTGGGAATCTACAAAATGTTAATGTTTGATTCTTTTTACGGATGAAAAGCGTTGTCAAATTCAACTAAATAGTTTTTCTTATTGTTTTCGTGGATCAATGTGGCAACACTGACGACAATATGGTACTGCCCAAAAAGGTCAGAATTTTCAAACAATCAAAAGCAAAATCTTAGGAAATCGTGGTTTTCAGGTATGAATAGGTCTAGGTTGAGGACGAAAACTTGCTCTATTTTAATATCCTTGGTACTATAAGGGAGCTTCTAATACATTATCATAAGATTAATCCATAAACAAATCCATACAACAATATGATTATACTATTCCCCCAAGGCCATTTGGCCTGTAAAGAAAAGGGGAAGACAAACAAGTCTCTAGCTTAGAGAAAAAAATCACTTACTCACCGAGAGGAGAAAGAGAGAAAGAAAGAAAAAGAGAGAAAAACAAAAGAATTAAAATGATTATATATAATAAGTAAAATGAATAGTTTATATATAATAAAGATCTTCAACGTAATTAAGATCTCCATTATTAAAATAGATAGTTTACATAAACTCCAATAAATCCTGCAACAAAAAGAGAATAAAATAAAATGAAAAAAAATAATTAACTTCCAAGAAGCCAAACAATTTTTTGAGCAACCCAAAAGAGTGTGGTACCATTGAGCTGATTCAGGTATCTTATTGCACACAATATGAGTCGTTGTCGCAGAATTACAGGAATACATTCAGCTCAAACTATTTAACAATGTTCCCAGACTCTTCAACGCAGAAAAGAATACAAACTCGTTGGGCAATAGTGACTTTATTCGTGATATTAGTTAATTCAAAACCACGCTGCTGAATGGATGACGTTTATACAACACTTCTTCAAGAGGAGAATTTTTTCGTTAATTTTATAGTATTTTTCAAAGTTCAATCTGATTTAATACTTAAAAATAGAAAAAAATAAATTTGAAATACACTGCTCTATGATAAAACGCACGTTCAGGCCTACAAACAAAAGATTCTTCACTAACGTGCAATATGGTTTTTACTTTACTCTTTGACACAACCACACGTCTTTTCAATAAATAAGTTCAGTTGACCTTAACAATAGGGTTTCCCCTTTCTTCCTGGACGTACAGCCACCTCACGTATTTCAATATACAAAAAATAAAAAATCCAATTAATATTCAAAGAAAGAAAAATCTAAACTTCATCCAATTAACTTTTTTATCTTTAAATAAAAAATTTCTTCAAATTATTTTTATAAGACCCAAAAGAGGTCATATTATCTGTTGTGGAACCCTGTTCCATACTTTAAGAGAAGGTACATCTGAGACAAAATCAGGTTCATTTGCATATCTTTTCATATGCAAAGACATGGCCCCTTTCGAAAAAGCCTAGTTCGGATCCTTGACCTGACAGATGACTATGTCCATGAGTTGGGGCTTTCGGGCCTTATTCTAAAAATCGAAAAATTATCACTTTCCCCATAATTTCCTATGTTTAAGATACAATTCAATGGTTTTGCTTTGAAATTTTATGAAAACCACATTCCTGAATTCAAAGTAGAATTTGTTTTTCCCTAAAGGAAAATGCCAATCTAAATTCAGATAGAAGTATTAGGCAATGTTCATCCACTTTTCCAAGTAAAAAAGAAAAATAAACATTCTAATTTAATTAACAAAAATTATATCAAGATTCTAAACTTAGTGTTATATCCAAGTTCTATTACATTAATCAGGAACTTATAATTTTCCAATTACATCAAAAATCATGAAAAAACAAAAACCTAAATTCAGTGATTTCAAGGCTCCATTTACTAATCATATATTTAGTTCTTAATCATAAACTGTTGAGCTTAACCATAAGAGCCAGACATAAATTCTTCTTTAGTCAGCTATCCTAAGCTTTTAAATAAAAGAACATAAAAATCCTTACAAAATTGCAAGTTAAATTCTTGGGGTGATTTTGCAGACCAAAGACGCATAGTGTTGACATGATTATTCTTATAGCCAGGAATTGGAGAATCATATGGCATGGCAAAGATTACCTAAATTACAAATAGCATTAATAAAGCATAAACTCTAAATGAAAAGATAAAACAAAATAAATACAGAAAGAAGGAGAAAAAGAAAATCAAAAAGCAGCGAGGAATGTATTTGCGATACAACGGCCTACTTAGCTTAAAGGCCTGGGTAGACGTGGCATTTTCATTCACGGTTTTAAGAGCATTTAAGTGCAAAGGCTTTCTCGCCAAATAAACGGCTTCTTCTTCACAAATATTTAAAATCTGTAAAACAAGGAGAATCCAATTTGAAAATTCATTTGGTCAAGCCATGAATCAGTACCTAAGGAATATTAAGGGATATTTGGCAAGTTGGAATTTTACATCCTAAAGGGATTCTAAGGGAATTTAAAAAGGGATTTTATAAAGTTGATCAATTTGTTAAATGACGAATTCATATATCGCTGAAACAGAAAGGTTAGACCATCACAAAGAAGCAATAGGATTGAAGCAGACAAGAAAGCGTGGGATAAAGTGCATGCCTTAGAAACTTGAAACTATTTTTCTAAATTGATGACTAAGACTTGAATAGTTTTATTCAATATCCGGCATTCAAACCAGCTCTCAGGATCGAAGGTTATATAAAGATAACGTAAATATAATTAAATATACAAATCTCTAAATAGCAGAGAAAAGGAAACAAGTAAAATAAAAACACCAGTAAATGATAGTTTTTTACTATCAAAAATGACCATTTCAAATATTTGAAATTAAATGCTGGGTATAATCTTCGCACCTGTTTAATGTCACTGTTGTGATTATACAACACCTAAAAGAAAGCATCAAGTATGAGCATACTCAAGGATAGAATAAGAAAATATTCACAATTTAGGCAAAAGTTCTTTGAAAGTCCACCCAAAGTTCTGGTGAAAGACCCTATTGGAAGATGCTTAAAAAGAGGAAATTAATAAACGGCGACAATTATTCTGACTTGAATCAAAATTATTTTGAAAACCCCTCTCATTACACCCTTTTTTACCACCCCAAAATTTATAGCTGCTGTTCCATAGTAGTAGAAACAAAAATTAAAAGAGGATGGAGATCTGAAAAACGATTTTGACCTCAAAAATTAAAAATGTATCTTGTTAGGGGGATTCGACACTTTAAAGAATCGCCCATGCTCGTCCATTACAAAACATTTTTCAATTTGTGCAGCCAAATTATTTAGGATTGATCGGGAGGTCTTGCCATAATTTGTGGAGCTTGGAAAAGCGATCGAAATAACCGGTAGAAAACTAAAAAGCCGACACAATATTTTATACTAATCTTACAAAAACCATTTAGTTTCTTTCACTTTGTGCCAGATATAGATATTCAGTTTTAACAAAACGGTCATCACTAGAAATTTTAAATTTTGTTTTTAGACTAAACGAAGAAGAATTTTCTTTTTAAATTTCAGTAAAAGGCAGTCCCTAAGAACTTTCTAGCCTACCTGCTCAAAAGCGATGAAAATCTAAGGAAAAGATATGTCCTTTTATTAACCTTACCGCTTTGGGACTTCCTGTGGTCTCACCCACTTTGATTGACAGACTGGTCGACACACGTTTCACTGTCTTTTCAATCAAATTTCACAGTCAAACCACAAATTCTCAATAGCTCTCAATGGTAGCTAGGCCCCTAGGAGAACTCGCTAAAAGCTCCTTTGTTGTTGTTGGGGGGGGGGGGGTAGCCGACGATTTTTAAGTTAACCCCATACCTTTACCCGTTCTTCCAACATTCATCTCAATAAGGTCTCGATGCAACGCAAACGCAGCTACACCGACCTTTTGCGTCGGATAGCAGAGATGTATTCAAACAAACCTCATGGCCAGCATGGAACTGGTGTAAATTTTCGCTTGACGATCAAGATTGATTGATTTATCCAAAGCTAAATGTGAGCTTAAACACCATCTCCAATACTAAGAATTGGAATCAATCCATAGGATCAATCCATAGATAACAAACGCGGGGAAATGTCCTGAAAACAGCCATTAGGTCGCTAATTTTCAAGATTTAAACAGAAAAAATTTCACATTTTATAACGTCTAGAGACTACACGAGACTATTTTTTCAGGAATGCCTCGTTCCTCCTTTTTGCTCTTGTAGAAAAAAACATCAAGCCCAACTCAAGACAATTTCCTGTGTGCGTGACTGTTGTGGAACTGTTCTTCATTGACTTAAATGGTATTTTTCATTAAATAGTAAATAATCCAATAAATAGTATGTAGTTGTCAAGCAAAGTTTATTTTGTAAAACATTACAAACCATTTCCACTTCTAAAAATTACAAAACAAATAAATAATCCGTTATATATTTTGTTAGGTTATATTTAAAAAGTAATACTCAAATTTTAAACGCAAAATAAGTACACAATCTGAAAAATATTGAAAATTATGGGCAGAATCGTAAAAATGTGATATTTCAAAGAATCCAGGCTCTAAGAATCTACGTACAATCCAACTGTTGGGTTAGCTTTTATCAGAAAATTTGAAGTTTTTTTTATTCACAGCCAGCTATTTTTTAGAATATTTCAGACTCCAGCCACAAATATGCATATTAAAAATAAAAGCTGACAAAGATGTGATCATGCAGGCTACCTCAAATCACAAGTGCGTACACAGGAAAGGGATTTAGATAAGGAAAAAAAGGAAAAAATGTAAGCAGAATAATCCTCACCGTTTCCAACCAAACGAAATTAACTATTCATTCTTGAACAGTTACAATACAATGCACACCCACTGACAATTTACTAGTCATCTTTAATAGTGTGTGGGCAAGGCTTTATCCAGGGGGTTAGGGTTTTTGCCCCCCCCCCCCGACCGAAATGTTTGTCCGACTCGTAAAAACATAACAAAGAAGAATATAAACAAATTTTTGAGGATTTTTTTAAGTTCTTTTGTAAGACCCCTCCCCCTTGAAAAAAATCGTGGATACGATCCTGTGTGTAAGCATACCGGCGAAAATTGGGTTCGAGAAATCCCTTATATTAGGGAAATTTGAGCAACACTCTAAAATATGAAGTAAGCCAGATCTCCTGGGTTTTATACGGGTTTGGTTTTCAAACATCAGCACAACAGTCTTGACAAGTACGATGCACGTAGGAAGAAATTTGCTGGGGGGAGGGGGCCACTAAAAACGGGACAAACTATATAAAAAAACTAAAATTTTAGGAACATTTTTGAAAAATATGACTTTCATGTGAGGCAAAATATAGCTAGATTTTCCGTGTACAATTTCCAGGGGAGCACTTTTAATGTATCTTTTGGCCGAGAAATATCATATGTTTCTTCATCAGTACACAATTTGGGTCCTACAATTGTTGTTGCACGATTATCCTTTGACTAATTTTGTAACAGACTCAAACTAATTTTGTAACAGACAAGTTTGAAAAATAAAAGACGATAGTTTCCATTTAGATTCTTTTCCCTCAAATTTTGATGAGTAGGATCAATAGAGAAAGGCTAGTTTGCGGAGTATTAGTTGTAAAAAAAAAGCTTCAAGTTGAGATGGCGTAGAAGTCGCTATCACAACAAACTTTTAAACTAAATTCATGGGATCGTCAAAAAATGTTTTGGCAAAGAAGAATATTTTCGTGCCGAGAAAAACCGAGGAAACAATTCAGCCGCGGTGATTCAGAAGGCGTTCTGGAGAATTCGTAAAGCCTACATTTACAGCCCATCCCTGAAACTAAATAAGCTCTATCGATTAGTGCAGTCCGTTTTCTTCTATCGTATTTGGTTCCCACCATGTCTGGAAGTTTTTAGGTTTTTCAAAATGCGTTTCGGTACTGTTCTATTAGACGGGCAACACGCATCGAGAAAAGCAAAAATCAGATAGTCATTAGGGCCGTTAGCACAAAGATCTTTCGTCTTTCTGCAAAGATTATCGTTTTTTCAACTCATCTGTTCTAAGATCTTACAGCTTACTGATGTCAGCAAAAAGCATGAAAGATGCCCTCTTTCGACCATATATAACAATGATAAGAGAACTTTGATGATATACTCATCATTGTTCTTAGACGGCTGATCAGAGCATAATGATGAAAGATATTTGCATAAAAACAACAAAAGATGTAAAATCTTAGTTCAACGATTTCTCTTTTAAGCGTTTTCTTACAAAGATGTAAGATCTTAGGACATTGATGAGTGAAAAAACGGCCCAATTACCCGGTAATTGGATGTCTGACGCAGCTTAAACAAGGGTTTCTCACTCCAGAAACTATATTTAAACTTTAGTTTTTTGGGGTTTAGAGGGAAAAAAAGTAACTAAGTTAGGTTTCATATTTAATATATACTATGCATTACCCCCCAATGTGCAAATATATAGCGCAAATTTGTTCATAAACTATTATATTTTTATCCTATTTTGTTTTATTTCATTAGCATTAACCAAACTTCACAATTCGCGTGTTGCCCAGCTACTAGACCAGTACCTGCGTTTCTTTCTCAAAAACAAAAAGTTGAGAAATCGAGTATTTGGTACCAAAATCGTTTTGATATTCCCTTCCTCCTTAATAAGCCTTAACGACTAATTTAGTTCATTTTCTTCTGTCTTAAATGAATCCCAATAAGTATTCCTATGTTACGTCTTTCCAGTATATATCCCAGTATATTTCTTTGTTTTCCAAGTGCGTTATATCATCTTTTCTCACTCACAGAAATAGTAGAGAACACAGGCAACAATTCACGAAAATGTAGAGGGGAAACGAATGTAATTTTTCGAAACAGATAGGGGAGGAGCTAAGTTGTTGCTTCTTTCTATTTTTTCCAATAAAATTCCAAAAAACATACTTTTCAATATCTAGGGGGCAAAGGCCTTCGTCCTCCCAATTGGTACTATTGATTGAGAAACGGGGTATCCGATATCAAAATCATTTTGTCTCCTTCTCCTTTAAATAAGCCTAACCCATTAGTTCAATCTGTTTTTTTCTATCTTATTTGCCTCCCAATAAATATGGAAGTGTCTGTGTTTTTTAAAATGTGTTAAATCTTATTTTCTCACTCACGGAAGCAGATGAGAAACAGAATATTTGATGGCAAGATTTTCGCCCTTAATGCCTAAAAACATTCCTTAGCCAACTACCTGCCTTCAAGGCTGTAGTCAGGATTTTTTTCGCTGGGAGGAGGGTTTATAATTTTTTTTTTTTTAACGCATCAAAAATTCATTTAAATACATTTTGTTACGTTTTTACGAGTCGGACTCAAATTTCGGGTGGGGGGAGGGTCAAATCCCCCAACTCAACCCCCCCGAGATATGGTCTTGCCTGCCCTAAGTTACAATAAAAATGGAACAAATGTTTTACTTTTCCTGTACTCCTGCAAAATGTATGCTATGTAACATACCACCTTTGGAATAGCTACAGATAATTTTGTCGTAAATACGTGGTATCTCAAGCGGTGGCCGGCATTTACCCCCCCCCCCCCCACACACACACACACGCACACACACACACACCCCGTGGAAAATAAGGCTTTCCAAATTTGAGAATTTTATTATTTATTTTATTTTCCGCAGGGAGAAGTAATTTTGGTACTTATGTATTATACGCCACTCAACCAATTTTACGCTGAGTAAAACTCAAAAACAAACCAGTTTCTTCGTTAGTTTCTTTCAGCTTAGCGTGAAATAAGACAAAGACAAGTGACAGAATAGATGGGAAATATATAATTCAATATCTAAATTTGGGCTATATATTTGCAAGTAAGAGGGGGGGGATAATGTATTTGGACAGTTTGAAGTCAGAAAACAATTCTTTCTTAATAATATGCAGAACAATTGTACCTAACACATTTTGCATGCAGACCATCTACACTTCACCCCCCCCCCCTAATGTGCTAATATATAGTCCAAGTTTGTTTCTGAAGTAACAAAGAAACTAACGAAGAAACCGGTTTGTTCTTGAGTCGTAAACTTAAGAGAGTGGCGTATAATACAGAATTACCGGAATTTTTCATCGAGAGAGCCGGATTTCCTGGTATTATTTAAAAACGATCAGAAATTAAATAAAAAAAAAACAAGTCTTTTCAAAGGAACGTAAGGAGCAACATCAAAACTTAAAACGAACAGAAATTATTGCGTATATGAAAGGAGTTGCCCCTTCCACAATACCTTGCTCTTTACACTAAAGTTTTGAATTTTTGTTCAAATTCTTTAAGAACGATTCCTTAAACACAATGGCCGTTTAATTAGAACAATAAGCTTTGTTCTAAAATTCTAAATCATCAGCCTATTCACGGACAAAATTCTCCAATTCCCGGTCACTCCTGCGATGCATTAATCATTTTAAAAACTTTTTGACATTTAAACTACTCTAATTACTGTATTATACCACCTAGAAACTTAATTTTTTTACAGTTAAAATCCTGCTTCTTTTCTGAACAAGTAGGTTACTAATTCAAATAGTTTCAATTGTACATTGCTTCCTATTTTTAAATTTACTAAGAAGTGTCAAATCTTCCTATTGACGGACATATAGGAATCGCTCATGTATATAGTTATTACGCAATATTGCTTTGTTCTATTCATGGATTTCCTGATCGCTTTTGTCGGGTTTTCGACCGCTTGTTGCTAGGCCTAGAGGCAGAAACTGCTAATTCATGTTTTGGCAAATTCATGATTCATGATGGCAAACAAAACATTAAATTGTAAAAGGTTTATTAATATAAGAAATTTTTTATTTAAATTTGATTTTCAGAGAAGATAATAATTCAGATTGGAATTATTGAGAAAAGTGATTATCCTTTTTATTCAATGTGGGCAGGTGCAGAGCAAGGATTTTTTTTTTGGGGGGGGGGGCAAAATAGTGGGTGTCTATAAAAAAAATTACGGGGTGCAATGTAGGTTGATCTGATAAATTTGCATCAGGAGTAAGTTTAATTAACGTAAACTTGAGTTAATTAATTAAATAATGCTCTTTCTTATGCTCTTTTTTTTGCTTTTGAGGCCTTTTTTTAGGCTTATAGAAACATAAGTCCTATTTACCATCGTAAACTTATTTCAGCCCCCCCCCCTATAAAGGAACATTAATGTTATTAAGTAATCCATAAGGGGGGGGGGGCAAAATGGTTCTCTTTTTTACTACGTAGTGTATTTAGAACGTAAGTTTAAGAAAAATATTCAGATTGAAATTATTGAGAAAAGTTTTTGTATTTTTTTATAAAGGAGGAAACGTATAGATAAAGGATTTTGTTTTTTTTGGGGGGGGGGGCAGAAAAGGTGGACCCAAAAAAAAATTTAGGGGGGCGCAAAATAGGTTGATCTGATAAAATTGCGTCAGGAGTAATTTTAATTAACGCAAACTTGAGTAAATTAAGTAAATTAAACTACTTTAGGCTATACTAGGGGGCGTGCGCCCCTTCGCCCCCTCCCCGCTGGATCTGCCACTGAATGAGGGGAAATTGTATTCCCCTGTGAAATGTTTTCAACTATACAAGATTCCAATGGTATACTTTTCATATTGATCTGACACTAATTTTGATATGCTTTAGTCTTTTTTTAGAAATCATCATAAACTTTTTTTTGGAATAAACTTTTACTTTTAAAACAAACCAAAATAATAGTTACCATTCCTGAATCAATGTCCCATGGCAACTTTTTCTTAATAGTAATTTTTTCAAAATTTTATCCTTTGAAACGAGGCGGGATTTCTTAATTGCTTTTGACAGCTGTTTTTGTTTGAGAAGTTGCATATTGATTCTTTTTTTTCTTTATTTTTGCCGTGTATCAAAAATGGAAGGTTGTATCAAAAAGAAATCAAGTTTGGTTCATGCTAATGAAATAAAATAAAATAGGATGAATATGCAATAATTTTTAAACAAATTTGGGCTATATATTTCGGCTCAACGGAATTGTTGTTGTCTTTTTAATGACAAAATATATCCTTTTAATAGCGGGGACCTTGATTTTAATGACTGAGTAATGGAAAATTTTCTGTGGGAGCAAATTTGTACTAGGGGACCGGTTTTTTGTGGGGAAACTTCCATAAGGGATGGAATTTCTGTTTTTTCTGGGGGGAGGTGGGTTAAACAAAAAAAAACATAATTGTGTACTTACACATTATGAAGGCACCGCATAATTTACAAGTCTGACCATTATTTTTTTTTTTTGGGGGGGGGGGGTACAACCCCAAAACCCCCCCCCCGGGGTACTGCCGTGGCCCAGGGCCCAAATTTGCTATTGTACAAGGAAACCAGTCACGAAACCTGTCAAATTGGCTGTTTGCAAGAGATCGCTATAGATATATGACTGCAAAGCCATGATTTCTCAATGAGTGTCAATATTTACACGATGGATTTTTGTGATTTAAGGGGGGGAAAAATACCTAGGTTAGGTTTGGTTACGTATTTAATATATGGTATGATTCCCTCCCCCCCTAATGTGCAAATATATAGCCCAAATTTTTTTCTAAATTATTATAAATTCATCCTATTTTATTTTACATTCTTCCTATATAATTTGAGCGGGGGGCTGTCCCCCTAGATTTGTCATTCTCATTTGCAAAACCCATAAGCTAACGGATAACAGCTAATGGTGGCGGATCTGAGGAGTGGTGAGGGGGCGCGTTCCCCCTAGCGAAGTCTAAGCATATCATATTCTTGATGCGATACTTGAACGTCAAGTAAAGTTTATTCTTAATAAAATGTATTTAAAAAAACAAATTTTTTCCGAAGGAAGTAAAGAGCAAAGTTGAAACTGAAAATAAATAGAAATTATTACTTTTACAGCCTATCTAACATATATCAATAAAACTAGTACAAATAAAACAACTAGTTGTGTTTCTCTAGGCTTTTAGGATTATAAAAAACTAGCTATCTACTGAAAACACAAAAGAAAAGTATAAAAAACAGGATTATTGATTGAAAAAAAAAAAGTGGTCATGCATCCTAACAATACTCCCTGAATCGATCTGTCATTTCATAGTAGTATACAATTAACAATACGATCAAGAATGCTTTAGTAACAATTTATTAAATATTTATTAAATGTCATTCGCAGAACCAAAACAAGAGAAAGTAAGTTAACTCCTACCGGGTGACTAAGTAATACCATATTAAATGTAAAAAAAAATAAAGCGAAATAATAATCTGTATTGTTACTTTATCTTAAAAGGGATTGATCCGAAAAAGGATTGATAATATTTGTATTCTGTAAAACGCGTCCTTAATTGGTTTGCTTTTACTGTAACAAAACTCCTATATTATTTTCCTCTTTCAGTACAGTGCTAATTTTGTTTAATCCTAAAAGTATAGGTAAACATAATTAGTTGGCTTATTTGTGATAATTTAATTGATATATGTTAGATAATCTGTGAAGTACTAATTTGTGTTCATTTTAACTTTCAATTTCACTCTTAACTTCCCTTGGAAAAACCTCGTTTTTTTTAAATTAATCAGTGAAAACAGCACATCCATTTTGAACTCCAATGCCACTTCTGAACCCAAACTGATTGTCGCTGCGGGAACACAACCCTTTCAAGAAGTTTACTAATTATTGAACAAACAGTAATTGTGTACGTAGCTCTAGTTCGTAGCCGTGTTTGGTGGCCGAGTTTCGATGAAGATGTTTAAAGGTGTATAGTTATTTCGCACCTTTCCAAAAGAAAATAGTGCTATCAACTCACGAAAATGTAGGTCAAAGTCACGAAAACTTTTAATAAAAATACCAAGAAAATACTATTCTCATCGAAAATGCCAAATTAAGAATTTTTCAAAGTCTGCACGGGGAGAGTGGTGGCGAAAAATATTAGAATGGGGAAGGACGGCTTGGGGGGAAAATAATTTTGAAATCTACGGGCACAAAACGTTTTTTTTTAGTTTTATTGTTGAGAATCTAAAGGAAAAGCCATTCCTAAATGACATTACCAAAAAGGATGTTTTTCCAAAAATAGGAGGGTGGCAAAAAAACCCTACAGAATCAACGTACACTTCTCCCATCTAGACGGAACGACACATAAAATAGAACCATCTAAAAATTTAGTTTTTTTTCGTATATTTAAAATTCTTATAAAACAAAAATCTAAACTAAAAAATGAAAATCGTGTTTGTCTCTAATGTTTTGTGTTTTATCATGATTATCCAGTGTGGTCTCAGAAATAAATTAAAAAATTCTTATTTTACATTGTCGTGTACAAGGAAGAAAAGCGATAAGGTTGTTTTATTTGATGTTTTACAGATTTTTTTTATTTGTGAATATTTAATTTGTGTATTTCACTAGTTCAAAATTTAAATTTGAATTAGTTCATTAAGAAATACAGTGAACAAGCTATGCCAAACGATGAACAAGATACGTCATTTCAGTAAGACTGATTAGTTGTTATTTCCAGCTTATCTATTTTTGTCCATTGAATGACTTGAGCTTGATAACAATTAAATAAAACCAAGTTATTTTTCAAGATGAAAGTAAAGAGTGACATTAAAAATTTAAACGAAAAGAAACTATTGCATATATGAGGGGGGAGCACTTTCTGCGCATATATGTGGGGAGTATTTTCGGCAGGGGAG
>NC_142800.1:73727502-73767502 GCF_049724085.1 Artemia sp. Qi Xiang Cuo
GGGGAATATTCAGCGAGGATGGAATTGTCCGGATGGATTGTTCCGGGTGGGGGGGGGGGTTGTATTTTACATGGGAATAAAAATTTTCAAGGAGGAGTTTCCCTTGAGACTGGGGGCAATTTTAAATGGAGGGGTAACCACATTTCCCGGCATTATTGAAAAAACGATTTAGAAATTACATATAAAAAAAAGATTTTAAACTAAAAGTAAGGATCGAAGTTAAAATTTAAAACGGAGGGTGGGGGAACTGACTCAAAAAGAGTCTTGAAGAATTGAGTTTAGGTTTCACTTCAAACAAAGATTCAAGCTAAATGTTTTAGCTTGTTCATTAGTTTATTTAGCATAAAACTGTCAGTGCCAACAGTTCTCTTACTTTTCCTTGTATATATGATATTCTTGAATTTGGCCATATTTACAACGGCCCAGGGATTTTATTTAATTTGACCATTTTCTGAATTTTCCAGCCTCCTCTTCCCTCTCGCACAAAATAAATTCTTGCGTACGCGCCAGCCTGGGGTGGATGATGATTTTATTTCGTGACTGCACCAAACAGGTATTTCACGCTACAATATTATATAACTACATTAATGCACAAACACTAAAATACACAAACTGCAAAAAAAAAAAAAAAAAAAAAAAAAAAACTGTTAGACACACTGAGTCTTACAATCGTAAAGAAAACTACGAATTGAGAAATCTTCTTTCTTTCAAGATAAATTTTCCCCAGAAGACGAAACCTGTCAAATGCTATTATAAAGTTGGTATGTATCCATGCAAAGGTGAATTCGAGTATAGAAAAGAAACAGTAAACTTTCAGAATTCTTGAAAGCGCTTGTATGTATGGTGAGAATAATGCTAGATGAGGCACCAAAAAAAAATTCAGCAGAAATAATGACTCCGTGGTATAAGAAACTGTTGCAGTAATTCAAAAGGCGGTATGTTAAACTGACGACATGTTACGGATTATTGGACTACAGCCAACGGTCGATTGTTTGTACAAGAAAGGTGCTTACAGCCTCTAAAGTAAGGCTCCATAAGACTTACTGTTATTTGTATTATCCAAAAAAAATCTCTTTATCTTGAACATTCTTTTCTGTCCCTAGATACTTATTGCATCTTAATAGAATTATCGTTTTCTAATTGGGCTTGATGGGGTGAAAGGTTTTAATAGGTTCTTGTACTATACTGAATTTATGTCACAAGTAGATACAAGAGCAAAATATAATATGCTAAGGGCTCTAGAAGCTTACACTTGACTGAGTAACGAAAAGAAAAATTTACATTGCTGATTAGCGAAAAACAAGTACAATATATATTCTTCGATTACCTCTCGAAACTCAAATAAATACATATATAGGCCTATATATACATTTGTTTTATGGTTTTGTTTCTGCTTGAAGTGTTTGCAGATTGACTGCTATTTAACAGATAAAATATAAGCGACATCTAAGGTAAAATTAGTTTTATTTCGATACTTTTTAGCTGTGTCGTCACTGAGAGGGAAAAAAGAATTTAATGGAGAAAAAAGGAGACTTAATAAGAAAAACATTAAATTAATATCTACACACACTGACATATCTAATATGTAATGTAAATACGTATGTATTTTATATACATATTATGGGAGACATATATATATATATATATATATATATATATATATATATATATATATATATATATATATATATATATATATATATATATATATAGGAACTGGTGTTATTATGTGTTGGACAGTTGGTCTACTCTCGGTGCTTCTTTCTATTGATCTTGATCATTATGGTGATTTTCTGTTATGTTGTTGCAGATATTTTTACAAATAGTACCACACTGTTCAGGATAAATGTTGATTTCAATGAAAAGTACGTGACACTCAAGCTGTTCAGAGGGTTTAATAAGAGGAGGTTAACAACAATCTTATTTATAAATCTTCACTGGCCTTGCTATATTGTTTGTTTGTTTTATTTTTTTCGTTTTAGGCCCATTAGCACTACTTCTGCTTGTGGTAGTTTCTTATTAAAATAGAAACAAAACAAACCAACATAACCACATAAAACAAAACAAAATATGTTTCCATAATATTTTTAAATAAGAAAGCATAAGTTCTAGTAAACTCCAGTACAGGAACACAGACTTGAAGTATCGTACCACGTTTATTATGAAGATGGAAAGAAAATCCTGTAAGGTGTAAATCAGAAAAAAAAGCAAAATTCTTAACATAACTAAACTGATGTACGAAAAGGGTTGTGTAAAAATCTCATGACAGAGAAGAGGGTTTTATTTTTAAATATTCATAATCATTTCTAACTGATTCTCTTGCTGTTTTTTTTTTAATTCTTTTACGACGAATTGCCTGATTTCGACAAGATCTTATTGGTTTACTTTTCGCACGGAACGTACTCTTGAAAAAGCTACAACAATGAAGAATATGAGGGCGTAAAAGAGAAAAAACATGGATCTTAAACCTTTGAAAAGAATAAGTATCTAAATTTCACATAATTCTTGATGCTGTTGATTATTTTTGTATTAACCTCCGCAATGCGTTCCCTGAAAGATATATTCTCTTGTGTACCTGTAATATCAGTCTATGTCACTTGCGGAGTTGCGGGTTTATGAGGTGCTCTAGAAGAACCTATTTTGTCGTGCACTTGGTGCGTGATATCTATTGAAAACGCCCATATCCACAGTGGCGAAGGTAATATTTCGTCAAAAATTTCAAATGCAATATACAGGCTTCAAGTTCGTGCCATTGGTTATTTATTGCGCTTTAAAGAGCTTATCTGCGTCACCATTGTTCACTCGATTATCATACGAGTGTCTATCAAGGGTCAACGCTAATAATAAAAATGACAACTTGGATAAGCATGAAATTAAAAGAGAAGATTTTAATAAAATTATCAACAACCCGGTAGGTAGAGCCTAATAAAAATTATGTAGACAATTTTGAAAGATCATTGTTATTTTCAGCGAGGATGAAATTCTCATCCTCGTTATTCCATTTGATGAAATTTTTATTTTTTATTTCATTTGATGAAACTTTCACGGATGATTTTACTGTGAGGGGGGGGGGGTATATTTCATTGAGGGTGGGCCAAATTTATTTGCATTATTTGAAAAACTAAGAGAAATTAAATAAAAAAAAACAATTTTTTTTTAACTGAAAGTAAGGAGCAACATTAAAACTCAAAACGAGCAGAAACTATTCCGTATGTGAAGGCTTGCCCCCTCCATAGAAGGCTTGTCCCAATTTTTTACGAACGGCTAAAAAAAACACTGAGCCCGTTTAATTAGAATAGGAAGCGTTTTTAAAAGTGCTAAGAGTCTTAGCGTAAAGAGCAAGATATTGAGGAAGAAGCAACCCCTCATATACGGAACAATTTCTGTTCGTTTTGAGTTTTAATGTTGCTTTTTTTTAGTTTTGAGATAGCCATTTGTTCAAAAAAATAGAGTAGAACTTTCAACTATGCTGCATTAGATGGCTATCATAAAATTTTGATCGGATGTCATTGGGGAAAAAATGGACTTAGGAGGGGAGTAGGTGCCCTACAATCTTTTTGGACACTAAAACAGGGCACTGGAACTTTTGTTTTCTGCTCGAAAGAGCTCATTTCTGATCTTATAGGACCACTGGGTCGATACGATCAACCCTGAAAACAAACCGACAAAAAACGAACAAACAAAAAGAACATAAAAATACGCATTCATGGTCTTTCTTCTGCCAAAAAATACAAAATTCCTCATTTTTGTAGATAGGAGCTCGAAACCTTCACAGAAGAGTTTGCTGACGGGCTGAATTTGATGGTGTGATTTTTGTTTGGATCGCTTTTTTTCGAGGTGTTCCCCCTTTTTTAAATCAGGCAAATTTTCTCAGGCTCATACCTTTTGATGGGTAATATTAAACTCAATGAACTTTATATAATTGGAATCAATCTAAAAAGCCATTTCTTTCAATGTACCTATTTTTATCAAAATTCCGTTTTTAGAGTTTCGGATATTATTCACCTGAGTCACTCAAAGTTCAAATTATGTTCTGGTCTTTAGAAGACATGGGAGTCGTCAGCCCAACTCATCTTAGTACCTGATTATGTTTAGATCAACTCGGTTATTTGTTGTAATTTCTGTTCGTTCCGGGTTTCATTTATTTATTGATGGTGGTTTGTGGTGGTTTTACGTTTGGAAAATTATTTGACTTTATATCAACTATTTTTTGGTTTATTAAAGCTCTCTATTTTTCTTTGAAAGACTTCTGTTGTTGAAATTTTTTTTTAATCAAAATTTAAGACAAGCAGAAATAAAGTCTTATTAGGATGTGAACTTAAACGGAGCCTGATCAACGACTAGTAGGTTTATCTTTTATATTTTTTGTACAAAATACAAGCTGTTTCATAACACGTCTCGGAACGTTTTTTCAAATATGTGTTTCTGATGGTTGCCGGGGTTTACCCCCCCCCCCTGAAAATACCTCCTCCCACCCTGGAAAACAACCCCCGAAGAAAATACCCCCCAGAAATTACCCCCCCCCCGGAAAAAAGCCCCCTGGAAAATACACCCCCCCCCCGTGGGAAATAAGGCTTTCCAAATTTGAGAATCTCATTAGAGTTTTTTTTTAATTTCGTTGAAAAGTGCTAAGGAACGGGAAAACGAGGAATTTTCACACCAAAAGTATCTTAAGAACTTAGAAAAAAAACGCTAACCCATTTTTGTTGAAGACTTCCCATATGAACTTCTGCAATTTTTGTCAATAGCGGGCGCCAAATTAAGAAAAAAAAATGAAGAAGAAAAAAATGTAGGCGAACAATCATCAAAACTAAGCTAAAACATATGGCACCAAAAAATTTAGAAGGTTTAGCTATCTTTTGAAAGAATAGTTGTTTTTTTTTTGAACCAACATATTCTTATTCTTTATTTTTTTACGGACGAAAGCGTTGTCAAATTCTACGAGCTTGTTTTTCTTATCTTCCAAGCATAAAACTACGACAAATCACCATAAATAAATAAATGAAACCCAAAACTAACAGAAATTATAATAGATAACCTAGTCAAACGAGCAAAAATTAAAAGTAGTATGGCAGACAACACCCATGTCTTCTCAAGACAAGAAAAAAGCTTGCACCTTACTAACAAAAAAAAAAAAAAAAAAAAAAAAAAAAAAAAAAAAAAAAAACGTGTATTGTCAGTTTGATATACATAAACTGATATATTTTCCTTATATACTTAATACTTCTTAGTTTGTTAAAGTAAAAAAAGTGAAACATTCAAAATGTATTCTGTTTTCAGTAAAGTGCAAATTATGTTCGGATCTTGAGGAGGTGTGGGGGTTATCAGCCCTACTCGTGTTAATTTGTGTTTGTTTTGACATTGAATCGGTTATTTCTTGTAATTTCTGTCGTTTTGGGTTTAATTCATTTATTGATGGGGATTTGTGGTAGTTTTACGCTTGGAAGATTATTTGAATTTATTTCTACTCATTTTTGGCTTAACGAAGCTGTTTAGCCTACTATTCATTGACAAATTTGTTTTGTTGAAAAAAAAATTTTAAATTAATTTCTATTCATTTTTTATTGGCATAGTCTTTTTCATAGAACAAAATATTTTTATAATTTTGTTTTGTTTTTCTATTAGACTGCATAGACTTTAAAGATTATTTGACTTTATTTTGCTCATTTTTGGTTTAATGAGGCTCTACTTTTCTTTCAAAAGCTTGTTCCGTATGTTTCCCATACTTTCTGTAAGTAATTAAATAAAAAACAACTAAAAGTTTTTCAACTGAAAGTAAGGAGTAACCTCAAACCTTAAAAGGAACAGAAATTATTGCGTATATGAAAGGGTGTGCCTCCTCCTAAAGACTCTTTACGCTAAAGTTTTTTTTTATAGAATTTTATAACAAAGCTTATTGTTCTAATTAAACGGCCATTGTGTTTCAGGAATCGTTCATAAAGAATTTGGACAAAAGGTCAAAAATTTAGCGCAAAGAGCAAGGTCTTGCGGAAGGGGCAACTCCTTTTATATACGTAATAATTTCTGTTCGTTTTAAGTTTTGATGTTGCTTATTACTTTCAGTTGAAAAAGCTTATTTTTTAAAATTTAATTTCTGATCTTCTTTAAATATTACCGGGAAATCCGGCTCTCTCTCTCTCCATGAAAATTTCGGTACTTGTGTATTATACGCCACTCACTTAAGTTTACGATGTGTAAAACTGCAGAACAAACCGATTTATTCGTTAGTTTCTTCATTACTTTAGAAACAAATTTTGACTATATATTTGCACAATAGGGGGGGGGGGGTAACTAACGAAGAAACCGGTTCGTTCTCGAGTTTTACACAGCGTAAACTCGAGTGAGTGGCATATAATACATAAGTACCAAAAAAATAAAAAAAAACAGAACTGAAATAAAATTCTCAAATTTGGAAAGTCTTACTTTCCACGGGGGGGGGGGGTATTTTTCCACGGGGGAGGGGGAGGGTATTTTCTGGGGATATTTTCCGCGGGGGTGGGGGTATTTTCCGGGGGGGTTTTCGCGCGAGGGGGTATTTTCCACGGGGGTATTTCCAGGGGGTTAATCGCCGGGGGGGGGGGGGAACCTAGAACAGTTAATGATCAAGGCCGAATTAATCCTCTACAGTTTGAATGGGCGACACTATTAAAAACGAAATTAAATTAAGAAATATATTTTTTTAAATGAAATCAAAAAGCAACATTTAAATTTAAAACAACGAAAATTCTTCCGTATTTTTCTTGGTTCTAGGGGTTAACCCCCCCCCCCCGAAAAATTTCCCAGTGGTAGATACCCCTGGTGCTCACCTCCCCCTCCCCTCCCCCCGCAGAAAATAAGGCTTTCCAAGTTTGAGAATTTTATTTGAGTTTTGTTTTTTACTTTCCATAGGGGGAAGAAATTTTGGTTCTTGTGTATTATACGCCACTCACTCAAGTTTATTCTGTGTAAAACTCGAGAACAAACCGGTTTCTTCATTTGTTCTTTTCAGCTTAGCGTGAGACAAGACAAAGACAAGTGATAGAATAAATGGGAAATATACAATTTAGGCTATATATTTGCACATAATGGGGGGGGGGGGGGTTGGTATTTGGACAGTTTGAAGTCAGAAAACAATTCTTACTTCATAATATGCAGAATAATAGTACCTAGCACATTTTGCATGCAGGCTTGCTATAATTTATCCCACCCCCTGCCCTAATGTGCAAATATATAGCCCAAGTTTGTTTCTAAAGTAACGAAGAAACTAACGAAGAAACCGGTTTGTTATTGAGTTTTACACATCGTAAACTTGAGTGAGTGGTGTATAATACACAAGTACCGGAATTTTTCATGGAGAGCCGGATTTCCCGGTATTATTAGAAACGATCAGAAATTAAATAAAAAAACACAAGTGAAAGTAAGGAATATCATCCTCCTCAAGACCTCGCTCTTTACGCTAAAGTGTTTTATGGAATTTTAAAAGAAATCTTATTATTCTAATTCAACCGCCATTGTGTTTCACGAATCGTTCTTAAAGAATTAGGACATAAAGTTAAAACTTTAGCGCAAAGAGCAAGGTCTTGTCGAAAGGAAAACTCCTTCCATATACGTAAGAATTTCTGTTCGTTTTAAGTTTTGATGTTGCTCCTTACTTTCAGTTGAAAAAAATTGTTTTTTTAATTTAATTTCTAATCATTTTTAAATAATACTGGGAAATCTGGCTCTCTCTCCGTGAAAAATTCCAGTACTTGTGTATTATAGGCCACTCGCTCAAGTTTACGATGTGTAAAACTCGAGAACAAACTGGTTTCTTCTTTACTTTAGAAACAAATATGGCTATATATTTGCACATTAGGGGGGAGAGGGTGTAAAGTATATTTGGTCTGCATGCGAAATGTGTGAGGTACACTTATTTTGCATGTTATGAAGTAAGAATTATTTCCGGACTTCAAACTGTCCAAATACTTTACCCCCCCTTAAGTACAAATATATAGCCCAAAAATGTTGTAATACAATTTTTGGTGAATGGCCAAATGGATTGTTATTAATGGGGATAACATGACTCCTCACAGCCCTTGGAGAAAGGTCTATAAGTCATGAAGTTTGTCCATTGTTTACGTATAGTATTTGTTATTAGAAAACGCACAGACACTTTTCCAAGAGGGGGGGGGGAGTGAATTTTCAGCTATGGGGATTTTCCATAGGGAAAATTCTCCGTGGAGAGGGAAGTTTCTAGGGGCTGAACTATTCAGGGGAAATTTTACACTGCGGGGAATTTGCTAGAATTCCCACACAAAACTATTCTTATTTTTCTTACCGACTCAATTTCAGATGTGGAGATGTTAAGGGGAATAGTCCAGGGGAAGTTTTTACTGGGTTGGAATTGTTTAGTGTCTTGCTGTAGGTGGGGGGGGGAGATTTTTCATGGGATATATTTCCAGAGGGAACTTGCTGCGGGAGCAACTTTCAAATAGGGGATGGGTGAGGGGGGGGGGTGCTTTTTGCTGGACAACTTCCACTGAGGAGGGGATTACTGGCATTATTTTTAAAATAATCAGAAATTAAAGTCTATTTCAAATGAAAGTGCGCTAAGAAAAATTTCTCACCCGATGTCGTCCACAAGAAATTTTCTGGGAGGAATTTTCAGCTAGAATGGAATTGTCTGGGCGGAATTGGAATCTGTTTAATTTAAAAAACTTTTCAACAAAACAAGTTTGTCAAAGAATAGTAAACAGCTTCGTTAAGCCAAAAATGAGTAGAAATAAATTCAAATAATTTTCCAACCGTAAAACCCCCACAAACCCCTATCAATAAATGAATTAAACGCAAAACAAACAGAAAGTACATCTCAAGACAAGCAAAAATTAACATGAGTAGGGCTGACAAACCCCACACCTCCTCAAGACCAGAATAAAATTTACACTATACTGAAAACAAAATACATTTGAATGTTTTCACTTTTTTGACATTAACAAATAAAGAAGTATTAAGATTATAAGGAATATATATCAGAATATGTATATCAAACTAACAATACACGGTTATTGTTTTTGTTTTTTCAGTAAGGTGCAAATTTTTTTCCTGGTCTTGAGAAGACATGGGTGTTTTCAGCCATACTGATTTTAATTTTTGCTCGTTTTGAGTTTTACTAGGTTATCTATTATAATTTCTGTTAGTTTTGGGTTTCATTTATTTATTAATGGTGATTTGTGGTAGTTTTACACTTGGAAGATAAGAAAAACAAACTCGCAGAATTTGACAACGCTTTCGTCCGTGAAAACTTAAATAATAAGAATTCATTGGTTCCCAAAGCCAATTATGCTTTCAAAGGATAGCTAAACCTTCGTAAACTTTTTGGTGTCATATGTTTTAGCTTAATTTTGATGATTGTTACCCATATTTTTTTTCTTCTTCATTTTTTTTTAATTTGGCGCCCGCTACTGCCAAAAATTGCAGAAGCTCACAAGAAAGTCTTTAAAACAAATATGGATTTGCGGTTTTTTTCAAAGTTTTTAAGATATTTCTAGGGGTTAATTTCCGGGGGGATGGTTATTTTCCGTGCAGGGGGGGGGGGGGTATTTTCTGGGGAAAAAACGCCTAGAACCGTTACTTAGTTAGCTATCTTTTTGGTAGCTCTGCTAGAGCAGACGGTGTTGTTTTCCTTTATTCAAATGAGCAAAACCTAGATTAGTTTATAAGGCTCCGATCTATTTTGGTCATCTCTCTCTGACCGAGCTCACCCCTTTCTTGGGATTTTTTATTAAAGTGATAACTTTAGAAAATAATTTTGTCCCCTATCTTGTTGCATTGGCCCTTGTTTTGTCTTCCTGCCTCTCAGTTAATTTCTTTTTTAAGATTGCTATAAACTTTTTGGTTAACGTGAAGCTTAATAATAAAATACAGGAAGAATGATGTTAAATACTATTGATAGTATTGCTAGGAAATCCAGACCCTTCAACTTTATTTATGGGGAGAATACTAGAAAGCCTATAGTAATCTTAAAATAGAAAACTGAGAGGCAAGAAGACAGAACATGGGCCAAGACAACAAGATAGGGGACAAAACTATTTTCTAAAGTTATCACTTTAATAAGAAATCCCAGAAAGGGGGGATTGTTGCTTCTAACTTTCAGTTGAAACAACTTGTTTTTTTGTTTTTAATTTAATTTCTGATCGTTTTAAAATAATACCGGGAAATCCAGCTCTCTCTTCATGAAAAATTGTTACTTTAGAAACAAATTTGGGATATATATTTGCACATTAGGGGGGGGGGGGGTTAAAGTAGGTACAATTATTCTGCATATTATGAAGTAAGAATTGTTTTCTGACTTCTAACTGTCCAAATACTTAACCCCCCCCCTTTATGTGCAAATATATAACCCAAATTACACATTTCCCATCTATTATGTCACTTGTCTTTGCCTTGTCTCGTACTAACCTGAAAGAAACTAACGAAGAAACCGGTTTGTTCTTGAGTTTTACACAGCGTATTCTTGAGTGAGTGGCGTATAATACACAAGTACCAAAACTCAATCCCCCTACGAAAAAAAAAACTCAAATAAAAGTCAAATCTGGAAAGCCTTATTTTCGCTGGGGGGGGAATCTTCCGAGGAGGGGTATTTTCCGGGGGGGGGCATTTTCCGCGGGGGGTGTTTTCCGGGGGGGGGGTGTCCACGGGGGGGTCGTATTTTCTGCGGGAGTATTTTCAGGGGGGTCACTGGAAGGATAAACGCCAAGAACCATCTCTAGTAGCCTGCATTTGATTAAAAACAATATAATTTAAACAATTGGATATGTTATTCAAGTATGGGATAACATCAAAGTTTTGGGTTTCAATAGAGGGGACAAGGGGTAGGTAGGAGGAATCCTTGCCCTGCCCTTCCCTACCTTCTCGTGAAATGACACCCTTGAAATAAATATGTCAAAATGAATATTATTCCAATGTTTAATTAAACTGCTCAAATTTTCAAAACATCCCAAAACTTACTACATATTTTTTAAGTTCATTCATACAAACTTTTGAAGAGTTTAAGCTGTCATATCAGATCAAATTAGAATAATAAAACCAGTTCCGAGAAATCATTTTGAACTGGATTCGCGTTCTGCAATCTCCTTTCTTCTTAGTAAAAGCCACGTTACAATGTCAAAACTTTTACTGCTTCAATGAATACAAAACTTTGGGGATTTTTCAGCCCTAATTAAAGACATAATCTAAAACTAAGCATTCTTGGTATATTTGAAAAAAAAAACGGAACACCTGAAGAAATTTAAATACGATAAAACAGATCGCCTCCGATAATTTCGTCAAGGGTATGTTACATAATATAAACTAAACAGGGGAGCAGGAAATCTAAAAATCAGTTTCTGTATTGTTGTTCTTGTATTTTTAACATCATTAATGGTAATTACACGGGTACCAATCCAGAGAGATAGGGGGAGAGATTGTTCCCTCTTATATTTGAAAAATACCTTTTTTCAAATTATTTTTCAAAAATCGATAAAACCAAAATACTCTCCGCCTAAATTTAAAATTGAATAGAATTTATTTATGAACCATTGTAAATACGATGTCAAACGGGGTAAATTATATATATATATATATATATATATATATATATATATATATATATATATTTTTTTTTATATTTTTTTTTTTATATATATATATATATATATATATATATATATATATATATATATATATATATATATATATATATATATATATATATATATATATATATATATATATATATATATATATATATATATATATATATATATATATATATATATATATATATATATATATATATATATATATATATATATATATATATATATATTATATATATATATATATATATATATATATATATATATATATATATAAAGAGAAAGTAACAGAAAGACAAATAAAACAAAATCGAAATTCATAATGTAACATCTACTGTTTTAAAATAAAACACCATGGGTGTCCATCGATTCGTTTCTTATTTACCTATTTTGCATTTTCATTGATCAAAAATCAAAGTAATCCTTACCCCCCCCCCCTCCTACATTCTCATAGATTGACACGAATGGAAAAAGTTGGTAAAAACAATAATTTTTATGCGAGTAAGATGCAGCAAGAATGATTTTGATATCGAATATTCCATTTCTCAACCATTCCCGTGAGTCAGCAATGAAGATATAGCGCATTTTGGAAACAAGGAACTTTCATATATACTGGTAGCAAAACAAGATGGAAGAAAACGAACTGGACTAATCAAGAAAGGCTTGTATAAAAGAGAATAGGCTGCAAACAGGGACATGCCCGGGGGGAGTCCCTCCCCCTCAGAAATCCCTAGGTTTTCACTAATTTCTGGGAACTTTTTATTCAAATTATCCAACAATGTTTTATTATTGCCCCCCCCCCTTCTGATATTAATTACTTTGTACGTGCCTGACTGCCCTTGTAAGTTTCGTAAAATATATAACATAATTGCTTTTGAATTATCACAGAGATAGGAATAGGCAAAAGCCAAAGCTTCGATTGTTCAAAGTGTGAAAAAAGATTGTATAAAAGAGGCAAAAATGCATAAATATTCGATTGGCCCATAGTTCGTCCACGATAGAATTGCAGAGCAATAAGAATCAAAACCCCAAAATGACAAACAAACATGGGCGATTTATTTACAAAAAATCCTTTTAGAAGTCTACTCTACAATTATTTGTATTAAATACTTACTCAGTCGTGTGAATAAAGTAACTTACTAGTCGGACGGGGGTTAATATACCACCAGCCTAAAATAGTTCTGCTAAAAAATCAATAAGCCTTTCCAAACCTTATCATCTTTTTACTGACTGGACCTAATCGTAATGTGTGGTACACTGTTAGCAGGACACGATCTTGAAATCGGCTAATTAAACGACAAATTAGCCTTTCTTTTCTTTATCTTCTTGTTTTTTATTTTTTATTTTGTTCAAATAAAAATCTAGAATGGTGGTTTTATGCATCCAAGGAACAGATTAAAGTTTGATTTGAACGAACATCTCTTCTTAAAGATAGCGGGAATAATTTGAATATGTAACAACGATCGGAAGGAGCGTAGCATACCCTATCCTACCCAATTCTTTATTTTTCAATACTTGTAATATATAAACTGCACTAATATCGCCCCGATCTTTTTTCAATTTTATGAATAGACCAAAATATACACATAGCTAGCAAATGAAATTCTAGATCTAAATTATTGAAGAAACATAGAATTAAGTAAAACAAACAAACTGCATGGAGTTGACCAGACCCCATTTGACCCGTTAATAGTTGGAGATTCCCTATTTTCAAACACATAAGTAGACAAAGATATGATGCAAAGAATTGCACCAGCTAAGTGACATTATAATCAAAAGTGCGATTTGCCTCATTTCTCCACTATTCTAGCAGTTTTGTTTTAGGCAGTTAATCCATTTGACAACTGAGCAATTCATATATATCTGAAATAGAAATGTTGAATCACCACAAGTAAGCAAAAGAGGTTCAAGCAGACAATAAAGCGAGGGACAGAGCACATGCATTAGAAAGATATGTAGTCTACCTCAGTGTCAACCCATTTTCTGCCGTCTGAAGTGTCAGCAACCCTACCATAAAAATTTACAGGAAGTGTAAACTCAGGTCGTGCCTTCTCCCAGGGGTTGCCGTAGCGAAGCCAATCATCAGGTAGTTCCATCTATTCAACAATTACTCTTAATTAATTTTACTCTCACTCTCAATTACCCTTACTCTCAATAACTAAGTAGCAACAGTACACTAGCCAATACTACAAGAAACTCTAAATAAGTACCTGGCATTTCTGTACAGGCTTTAAAACTAAATTGTTTTCTTATCTTTCTTTCTGACTATGTTTGAGCCCCAAGTCATATTGGCCTTACAAAAAAAAACTGATTTATGCCTTTCTTTTTCTGTTTTCTTCCTTTTTATTTTAGAATAATTTTTAGGGTTCAAACATCTCTCAGATTAAGATATAAATTATATAATGTATGATACTAAAACCTCCAAAACTCGGCCGGTCAATTAATTCTATATTCGAGAAATCGATGGTCCTAGATTTAAAACCGGGGTCGTTGGATCATTTATCGATTAGCAAACCCGAATAAAAGCTTTCATTTCCTATAATGCACTTATAAGAAGACCAGAGTTGAAGATAAAATTAATTCAAGACAGAGAATAAAATTCTATAGCAAATTTATCACAAGTTTACGTCAACGAATCTTGGAGGTATTGCTGCCTTTTCAGAGCATCTTTTTAAGAAAATACAAGGATCTCAAATTATTCAAAAATTACTAGAAACTGCATTCTGCCTTCACCAATATAAGGTTTTTTCAGTGACAATTTAGTATTTTTTATTTCTTTTGCAACAAATAAAGGGAGAGGGTGGTTTTCAAGCAGAAACTTGTGGTGGGGGTCTTGTCTGGACTCCCCCCTCCCTGAGCATGTAAAATACTGAAGAATTGTTGTTGTCGTAGGGAGAATAATCGCACCTAAATACTTTATTTCAATAAAATGTATGATGAGGTTAAAAGAGCTTAAACATTTCCCAATTTAAACACTAAATTGTCACATGAAAATCGTATATAACCGTACAATACGTATATTATCAAAAACTCTGATCGAATCTACACCCAAAACTTTCTACTTAGCCCATCTTTTTTTTGGTACCTGGGTGTTGATCCATCTGGCAAACCCTTCTGATGTTTTCGTGGTAGTACCATAAAAATTTACAGGAATAGAATACTCAGGGCGTGGTACTTCCCAAGGGTTACCAAATCGTAACCAATCGTCTGGTTCCTCAGCCTGGAGCGTCAAAATACAGTTTAACAAAAAGTAGTTAAAACACACTTCTCCGAACATATTTTCTTGTAAATTTAATACAAGGATAACAAATCAAATACGAAGACAACATTGTCTTTCCACTATGTTCTCTTTTTTTTATGACGCTTAGAGGGTCTTTTTTCTTAGTTTCTGGGATTTTTTTTTGTAATTTTTTTTCTATAATAAATCCACAAATAATTACACAAGCAACAAAGGTTGATTAAACACAAGAATTGCTTGTTAATTCGTAATATGTATAAAACACTAACAACGAAAACCACACTGCCTTTCCCTAACACGAAATAAATCCAATTAATTAGTACTTTTTTTTCAGTGACAGATTGTCCTTTTAATAATCTTAGCATTCTGGGAATTTATGTAACAAATCCAAGGATTGGTTTAATGTAAAATGTAAAAGCTAAATTAAAAGGTTGGTTTAATGTAAGAATTCTGAAATCTAGTATTTTTTTTAAATATTGAGTAGCATAATTGACAAAATCACTTTTTTTTCTTTTAATTTTGTAAAAAAAAAAAATAACAGAACCAGTGTTGTCTGGCTTATCCGTAAATTACCTCAGTGGAACCACACAAATTATGCATTGTACTTTTAAATATAAAGTACTTTGTACTTTGTACTTTTTTATATATATAAATATAAATATCTTTTTTTTTTAAATATAAAACAAACAAAATTCCACTAACACTAAATTAGAACAATATAACAACCCAACATCGACAAGTACATGTTTTTTTGTTTTTGTTTTTACAGAAATACAACCAATAGTTATACTTTTTTGACGGATATTCTTCAGGTTTTAATCAGGGGCACTGATTAGGGGAGGGGAGGCAGGGACTCCAGTTTAATTGTCATCCTTGAATTACAAAAATACCTTTTTGTTATTTTCATTAAACAGATTTTACAAAAAATTGCCCCCCCCCCATTTTGGAAATACATTTTTAATGTCTCCATTATAAACAATTCTGAATATCCTCCCCCCCCCCTACCTTTTAGGGAAGTGACATCCCTGATTTTAGTTTCAGCGAATTTGGTATAAAAGCTGAAACTACTGGCTATTTTAATAGTTTAATTTTGGAGTGTCAATGAAAAAAGTAAAGTGGTAAAGTTTATACCTCCCATTTTATACCTCATTCCGTGATTATTTTTTTTTTTTAGGTTTTGAGTAACACTTATATTTTTCTTAGATGTACATTATGCAAAATATAGTATAAATTCTCAGTATAATGGTACAGCAATAAAAGGAAAGGATAGCAGAATGTGAGAAAGTTTGACACATTGGATGGAAGGTGAAAATTCTACCAGCAGAAACTTGGGCAGTGACACTAGGAAAGGAAAAAGAAAAGGCATTGTTTTCAAAGGTATGGAAAGATCAAATCAGTCACCAAGTTGGCTTACTTCTTAAAGAAGAGGATTATAAGATTATGGATCCCATACTGGGTGAAGAAGCATGAAGCCGCCTGAAAAAATGAAAGGGCAGTCGGTTCCAGGCTAGGATGGCATACTGGCGGCTGTCTGGAAAGGAAGCAGCGCCCTGAAACTGCAGCTCACATATCTTATTTTTATGTCGGTTTTAAGCAAGACGGAATTGGAATACTTAAGGACGAAGAATTTGAGAGCATGAAGAAGTCAGTGTTAGTAGTGTTCAGAAAAGGAGGAACGAGGATGGAAACTGAAGATATATGACAAGAAGTGAAAGAGAAGATTACATATTTGGGTTGTAAATTGAGAGCAAAAGGTAAGTTTTGTAAAAAGAAGAAGTAACCATGGCAAAAGGAAAGCAAGGCTTTTATGTCGTTTGCGAGCCAGTTTGCCGAGATTAGTGACGAGAAGATACACAAATAAATATTTCTTACTAAAACAGTTCAGGCTATAGATTATGCTGAACAATCTCCTTCTTTTTTTCAATATCTATTTTTGGATCATGGACAGTTCATTTGATACTTTTTCTTACATTTAAATTAATACGTTCGATGACAGAATAGACATTATAAAGTTGGTTCTACTAGTACCATGTTAATGGAAATAAATCCTTCAATCAGATTCACAAAACAGGATTTGAACTGTCTTCTAGCATTAGGAATGAAAAAGCTTGCTTTGGGATGATTTCTCAGCGACTACTGAATATCAGCACCCAAAGAGTATTGAAATTGCTTGAAAAATGAACAATTTTAAGATGAATATTCATCAAGAAATCCTGGAACGGACGAATGATTTATTTTCGGGGGGGGGGGGAGAGGACACAACATAAAAACGCAAAAAATAGGCATATTATATGGGAAATGTAAGAAACTTCAAGGAGAACAATAAAAATCTTGAGATTTGAGGAAGGGGATAAGGGCAAAAAGTCTCCTCTATCCATCACAAGTACCTGGTTTCATTCCAACCATCATCAGCAAAAACTTAAAGAATGCAGCCCCTCCTAATATATCTTTCCATCAATAGCATGTGTCCACCTTTTTGTGTTGTTCTTGCCAATAATCCGATTTTTGTCACTTGAGAGGTATAGTAATAAATCTAGGGTCTGCACAGGGATTACAAACAGAAATTCTCTAATTTCAATTAGCTCCCTATATCGCGTAGCTGAAGCCAATATTTCTAAAGAGTGTTTTTCCAGTCGAAGTCCAGTTTCTGCAAAGCCACAGTCCGGTTTTCGATCGTCGCAAGAGAGTATACCCAGTTTTGTCTCACTGCGGTGGGATCCAGTTGAAAATTTAAGAGTTTTTTTCGGAAAGAGTTAGGGGACTTATTTTTGTGGGGGGGGGGGGAATATTTTTTTTATTCGTTCTTCCCAAAAGAGTATCTGCTACGGTGTTTTTCTTTTTCATACTAGTCGTCCGACAGCCTATTTGACTAGTATGATCTATGAATAAAACACCTATTGACACGAAGGACGATAGCCTGCGCTTGATGTCCGTATAGATCCATGCCAACAAATCCACGTCATCAGCCGTCCTTTGGTAAGCAAAATAAAATTTATTAAAATCTTCTGAGACTGCTGAATGGAATAATTTTGAAGAATATCGCTTTACCCGAAATTCTAAAAAAAAACTACCGCAAAAGGTATTTTTTTTTTAAATAACTGCTTCACGACTACTTCAGTTTAAAGTTAATTTAAAGGAGCAACAAACAATACCTGTTCTCCGTTACGTATTTTTTGAGCGAAAATGCCATATTCGTAGCGGAGACCATAGCCATAAGCAGCTAATCCAATCGTGGCCATACTATCTAAAAAGCAGGCGGCTAAACGACCAAGACCACCATTTCCAAGCCCAGCATCTTCTTCCTGGTCTTCTAATTCTTCTATATCCAAACCAAGCTAAAAAGAGAAACAAAACTGTATATAAATCTGTACAAAAATATGTTTAATTTTTATTCCCTTTCTGCTCGCTAGATTCTAATTTATTCATAAACATAAGGAGGGAGGGGGAATGGGTCCAAAAGACGCTTTCAAAAAAACGTGGCCTAAAAGCTCACCTTTTCACTGTTTTCGTCCAGGCACCGGTTAACACTCTTCTAATACCCTTTTCCGTAAAAATTGCACCAGTTTGCGCCCATGTTTATACCCAAGTAATAAAAACGACCACACTGCCTATCACATTTACATAATTTTCCATATAACTTCTTGTTTTTTCTGTTTTCTGATCTTGTCTTTTTTTCTTTCTTCATTTACAAACAACAAAGGAAAGTAAATACGCGTTGAAGTTGTATTATCATAAAGATAAAGACAATTATGGAATACTATGTTAAACTCAAACCAACTTTTAAAAATGAGACCAATCGTTTTGCGCTTGTTTTTCTATCAGTAACCTATTTTAAATACTTCACAGATTCGTCTTCAACTAAAAAGTCCTTGATGCTGTCTAACCTGTTGGGAACTGTCTAATTTGCTTTTGCGACTAGAACCCTTCTGCCTTGCTGGGTCTTTTTATTTAGGGGAAAAGTAATACAGAAGAAACGCATCGTTATTTACCATGACTCCGTGTGAGTGTGTACTATGACTGGACAGCTAGAGTAATTGTTAAATATGGTCGAGTTTTGTAATTAATGAAATCTGAGAATTTTGCTTTGTCTCCTTTTGCTAGTTTGTGTATCTGAATTAATTTTTTTCTGCTGAACATGACAAAACAAAAAATCGCAGAGAAAAGAGAAACGAGGACAATAATAGCCAGTGAAAAACAGAAGAAAAAATTATGCAAATATTTCGGTTGAGACCTCCAGTAATAAAAAAAAATGCAGATAAAAACAAAACCTCAAAATAGACACTGAAACTAAAATAAGGACTTCACTGGCTGTTAATGTCCTCGTTTCTTTCTTCTTTGCGATTTTTTGTTTTGTTATGATTAGCCAGTGCGGTCTCAGAAATTATTTAGTGCTGAATATGGGTATTTAGTTTTTCCCCTTTCAAAGGTCCTTGAAGAAGGCTAGAAATATCTCGATGCATTCACTGTTCAAAATAAATTGTTCTTCCTTTTTTCAAAATTTGTTCCTCTCAGTTATTCACAAAGAGTCCAGCTCCTATGTAGGCTACCATTAGATATATTAAGGATTTATGCATCTTCTTTAATAATAGCTAAATTTCATTGCACAAAACCAGTAAATTGCATGTTTTCTGGATTACTGGATTAAATCAAAGCGAAACAAAACTAAGTACTTAAACAGGAAATTATGATTTCATTGAAAAAGGGCAGTAACCACAAAGTGGATATTTAAAGACGGAATTCAATGAAATCCTATCCTAAACAAAATTTAACTTTCATATTTTTTTAATAGGTTTTTAACTAGCCCAATTTTCGCCCTTCAAAAATTGGACCAAAACCATAAGAATGAAAGTTACTGTTTGGTAAAAGGCCAAGCATAGTGCTTCATTGCCAATAAATTATAATTATAGCGCACCTATCATGCAATTACCGCTTTACCCAAGGAATTGGAGACGCTTCGGACGATCAAAAAGGGTCAAAGTCACTAGTAGTAGTGAGCTCACTACGACTAGTGAGCAGAAAGAGCTCACTAGCAAATTTTCTGTGATTTTCCGATACAAACCCCGACGCCATCGACCAAGCTCATAAAACTGTAGCATAAGTTAACTTTACTAAAAACTCTTAAATCTAATGTTTATTTCGAAGTTACTTGAAAAGGATGCAATTTCGCTGCGAGTACTTTTTGAAAATAGGCTACTACCAGCCCAGGGGGAGTAGCTTTTTTCAAATCATGTAAATTGTGTTCGTTTAAGGACTTAACCACGTGTTTTATATTTTCTTTTACTATAGTTTTATGATTAGCTTGTAACTGGTTTCGTAAAATCAACCGGTATTAAATTAAAACGAGATTAATGCAATACTTGGCAAGACAACAAGAACCACATCTCTCTTATGAGCCAAAATTTTCCAATTTTACCGTCTTATATAGATGGCTTTAAAATTCCGATTGAAAACTAAAAAAACAACGACCTTGCAGCTTTATGTGCAAATAATATAAGAAGTAAATAAAATAGGAAGGGTTGCGGATTAGAAGACCCTTTCGGGTACACCAAGAGACAGTAAGAAAAGTGGCACGTGAGAAAGGTTGGATACAAGTATCAGTGCGCCCCCCCTCCACAACGCAACTGAGTCCCCACTTGATAAAGAGATTGAATACTGTTGGTAGCTCCGCCATAGTACGTTAGCTTCCGCCAATTAGTCTGTTATAAATATCCTTAAAGTTCTACGAACATTAAAATAAATAAGAAATTCTACCCCTCCCTCTCCTGCCGAGCCCTATGAAAAACGAGAATGTTGTTACTTTCAAGAATTTCGAACTGAAAAACGCTCTGCAATACAAACAGCACTAAATCTGACAGATTTATTAGTCACAGAATATCTGACAAAGCGAAAACTATCACGTGATTTTTTTTTGTAGCAACTGCTATATCGATCGTCAATGCGTATGCTGCGCGACCCACGCAATGCAAGTCGTTTTTTCCGAGGTAGTATTTTTTACCGTGTGACAATTTTTTTTTTTTTTTAAGTGAACTGATAACGCCGGTAGTAATTGAAATTCAAGCCGTTGGCTGCCCACTGTTTGAATTTCTCATTATAAGCTTCCATTTTATCTTTCCTTTGAGACAGTACACTGAAATGGAGCCCATAGGCAAACTAGGTAATCACATTTTGAGCCTTGGGATGGGTAGAGGCAATGGCGTATCCAGGATTTTTGTTTGGGGGTATTTTTTCGGGGGGGGGGGGGGGGGTTAAAAAAAACTTTTTAAAATATATCAACATTTAGTTATATGCATTATGCATTTTTGTTACGTTTTTACTAGTCGGACAAAATTTTGGTGGGAGTTGGAGGATTTCATAACCCAGAAGAACCCCTGGACACGGCTTGGAGTGGAGGAGGTAAAAAATTAAAACAAAATACGTTTTTAAGCCAACGCTTTGCCCGGGCGACGTAGATGTCAACTTAGATTTAAGGGGTATTCACTGTCTCTCCCCGTGCGAATATGGCGAAGAATGATTGTCCCTGAGGGAAGAGGAGGGGAAAAGTCTTCACTCCTACAGAACTGGAGAGACATTCAAAATGTCATTCCAATCATTCCAAATTCCCAATGTTTTCAGATCAATCAATATCGAGACCTATCATAAAGCCGTCTCTAGTGTTGAGCGATATCTGGGTTTTCCGATATATCGATTTATCAATATTTTCATTTTCTACATTTCATATACCAAAAATAATATTCCGGAAGTATCTTCTAATACCATCATTTTTTTGGCGAAGCTTTGCGCAGAGTTTAACAATTTATTTTTAATTATTTCAGTCAGCATACAACCATTTGACTTTTTGATAAAAAATTAAAACTAGATAAAGATGAGAAAAAATGGTGAAAAAAATAGAAAAAATACAAATTGTCTTTTTTGCTATTTAGAAACAGCAGCAAGTAAATGCTTTTGCCAGAATATTTTCCACCGCTCACTGATCCTCTGAGTGGCCAGGGGAAAACTCTTGGAAGGAACAGAAGTAGCAGACTTTACCTGTACGCAGGGCACAGACATACCCAGAGGGTAATATTCTCAGAGTCCATGCTTGAAATGACGCAAAACAGGTAAATAATACTAAAATATAAAAATATGTGGTGATATTTGCAAAGCTTGAGCTTCCTTGGAAGAAAGGGTTCGTATACATGCATGAAACACATATTTTATCCAAACATATATATAGAACATCGCCCAAAGCTAGCCGTCTCTCTTGGCGTTTTCTCACGTTTTGGGCAATCAGCATTAATACTTTTTAGAAACTCGGTCGAAATATTATTGTATCTTAATGATACAATTATCTCAATGCCTACTGCAAGAAATAGATGAAAACGTAGAAATAAACCTGGATGTAGAAAAGAGACGTATTGCTGATGCACTTCTAGACATGAAAAAAAAACTTTTGGTAAACCTACCAAACAATGAAAATAGACACAGGATTCCCAAGAAAAGAGTAAAATTGGAATGAATATTCATTACCTGATACATGGCTTCATCACAAGCTGTCTGTATGCCTAGGTTTATCATTGTATTTGTAAGGCTGCGCCCCATGTAGAACTCCAAGGAAAGGTAGTAAACACGCTAAAAAAGATATAATATATTAATAGCATATAGGCCAAAATAAGCAGTGGTTTTCTCTCAAAAACTAAAAGTAATGACAAAAAGTTCACCCGAACTCCACAGAATAAGTTTATTTTTCAAATTACAGGACACAAAACAGTAAAGAGAAGTAGACAACTGTAAAAGGCAGGTACATACAAAAGAAAACATGCGTCAAAGACTGACAACTTGAGGGTGAAGGGCAAAAATTTGAAAATATGCTAAAACCAGGCAAACGTTAAATAGCAAATAGGTTATAAGAAATAGTGAGAAATATCGTAAAATCCCCAAAGATTTAGGGGAAATTGTGTGAAAAAGGCCCAAAGCCTACAAAAAGGGAATAATGAATTTGGTTCGTGAAGGGAAAACATACAAAAAAAAAATACATAAAAAACAATACAAGAAAAGAAAATCGTGCTAAAGTAAAATACCTTTGTACTTATCGGTTATATAATAAACACTCGATAGTTTTGATCGCAGATGATGCGAACATGACACAAGAAACTGATCAAGCAACTTCTTTATACCAGAGAATTAGCTTTGGCTGGGTTGGAAAATAAATTGTAGCTATATTCTATTAAGTATTTAGTTGGTATTTTGGTTAGGTTAGAATAGGTTTGTTTCGGTTAAATATTTATTATATGCTATGCTTTACCCCCACCCACCAATGTACATAAATATAGTCCAAATTGGTTTATAAACTATTATATTTTCATCATAATTTTGTATTATTTCATTAGCATTAACCAAACTTCACATTTCGAGTGTTTATTATATAACAATAAGTACCAATGCCTTACTAAGCATAGAATACATCAGACAATTCCTTTCAAGGGCACCCATGGGAAAGCCTTACCCTAACCCAACACAAATTCTAAAAAAAAATTCAAACGTCCATCCCCCCTAAAAACAAACTACTTCAGGTCTATTCCCCCCAAAAAAATCAGCAGGCACCCTACGGCTTGACTATATCAAGTTTTAAAATATATAGACACACGGTACAGAAGAATTCTAGGGGTAATGAAGACGTGCATTGTCTTCCGAAGGTGTACACGACTTTCGGGGGATTTCAACCGACTTTCGAAAACAATTTCCTGTACTTGTGTATTATACGGTATACATTCGAGAATTTTGATCTACAGACCACATAATAACCGGTTTGTACCTGTAAGTATTTGAAGAAAATTAGCTTAGGCTCAGTTGAAATCTACGTTGTAGGTATAATTTATTAAATAATATTTTCTATATACCATAGAGATGGTATTTTGGTTGGGTTAGGTTAGATATTTAATACAATGCATTCTGTGCGGCCCCCCTATCATAATCCTTTGTTGTAGTTCTCATAATTTTGTTACAAAAGTATCGTATTTTCATCATATTTTTGTATATTTCGTTAGGATTAACCTAATTTCACTTCTCGAGTGTGTACCATATAATATACAAGTACCCAATTTCCTACACTACCAACCCTGCATCCTGCTTTTGGTTCATATACCAATGCCAATCGCAAGGTTGGTAGTCCTGGCGAATTATCGCAAGTCCAATTGCTTTTTCTCTCTTACAGATTTCTAGAAGTTTTGCCGCAAATCGTGTTTTGCTACCTTCCTGGATTGCTTGTTGAATTTAGAAGCCCCTTTTAGGTTACCCAAGAAAGTTACATTGTAACCACACTCCCATTAAACGGACCTGGTGTGTGAATGTGCGAAAGCAAGCCAATGATTACATTCGTATTAAATTATCGACAGAGTACCAACATTAAGAAATCACGTACGCCAGGTGGCGTGTGCCAAGCGTGGCGGAAGTTTGCCATTCGAGACAGATATGTTCCAAGCGTGGCGGAAACAGTACTAAGCGTGATGGAAACTGTACTAAGCGTAACGTAACTTTGCGGCACGCATGGCGTTCTGAGCCTCCTCGCAAATTGTAAAAAGGTAGTTTTTTTTTTCAAGAAAAACAAATAGGGAATTTAAGACTAAGAAACAGCATTAATTAGCTTAAAACTAAACAAACAGATATTACTATTAATGAAGAGATGAAATGCAAAAGGAAGAGACATTACGTTGAACAATTAAGTCAAAACTAATAAAAAAAAAACTGAATTTCAGTTTGATGTTAGCCCCCCCCCCCCAAAAAAAGGGCAAAGCTTCTTCATCCATAATAAATATGTTTGTTTTAAGTTTGATATCTTGTATAAGCTATTTTGTTCACGTTTTAATTATTTTTTTTCTTTACGTTTCGTGGAAAAAAACTGTTGTTTTTAAAATTAAATTTCCGTTTTTTTTACATTTTCAGTAATATTAGGTGTGTGCATATTAATCGTAACAGTGTTGGCTAATAAGTTTTAACAGGATGCTTCAAAAATAGTAGTTCCAGCCCGATATTTGTAACTAATGACTTCAAACCTTATTAAATACAAGCCCTAATTACGAGATGGAGATCAAGCATCACGTGTGAAAAATTTCTGTGCCGTGATTTGAGTTGGTCCATTCGTTTGGTCATTTAAGACCATTCCCTCAATGATCTCTTTTACAGCAAAGAGTCGAAAAAGGTGAAATATGTTTATATTTATAAAGTCAGGGGAGGATACCAGGGCCCTTAAATTATGTAGACAATAAACTTTGCACGATCCTGCTTTTAAAGTTATAACAGGCGTATCTTTCAACTTAAACGTAGGCTACCTAGGACCTGGTCCAATCGGATAATCGGCATCCCAGAGGTATATAATGTGTGGACCTTTTAATAGTTTTGACTGAAATGGCGTTTAAAATTATTTCGATTAAAAAGACAAAATTCTGGTCCGATACAACCATTTAGGGCTTAAAGGTTGCAAGGAGGCACAGTGACCAGATATTTGCCATCTGATTCATATTTGGCCCATAAAAGGACGGTAGAACTTATAATTTGCAATCGCAGAAGTCCTCCCAGTTTATCGACAAATATAATGAGGGACGAAAACGAGGGGAGGGGGGGAATAATAATTATACAGGGGAGTCATTGCTGCTTATTAAAACAACGCTATTGTGTAGACTATAGACCATGAGAAAAAACCAAGTCGCAAAGTTTAACCAGACTGCTTTTTGTTTTTTGAAGATTAGCAAAATTCCAACATAACACATCATATAGCATCAGTATTGATTTACAAGACACCCAGAAATACGAATTCCAAAATTTAATCATTACTAGCGAAAGTTTTCCAACAGCAAGGCGAAAAAAAAAATCTAGAATGATGAATCCCTTTTCTATGAACTTTGGATTTGAAAATGTAAATTAGAATCTGTTGACCAGACAAGGAAAGGACCAGCCTTCCAGTTAAGTCAAACAGGTTTAGTTATTTAGCAGCTTAGCAACAAGAAATGCGGAAAGAGTAGAATATTTGTGGTTATTGATCAATTTCAAATGGTTCAACGATTATTTTTCAAAGATGAAGGATTTTCGGTACTTGTGCATTATATCCTACACACGAAAGAAGTCAAGTTTATGCTAATGAAATAAAACAAAATAGGATGAGTATAATAGTTTAGAAACAAATTTGGGATATATATTCGTATTTGCACATTAGGGGGCGGGGGGGGTGTGTGTAAAGCATAGCATACATTAAAAACGTAACCTAACCTAGGTACTTTTATTCCCCCCCCCCCTTAAACCCCAAAAAACAACAGTTTAATTATTGTAAACGTAATAAGAAATCACGCTTTGCGATCCATTTATCCCTTGCAAATACCCGTTTGACTTGCTTCCTGTATTATTTCCTTCTGCAGGCTATAGGACTGTGTATAATATAATGCACTGGTACCTAATTTTCTTATACAGACGATCATTCGTTATAGTCACAAACCTTTTCTCCAAAATAGGAATTTTCACTTTAATAACAATTCACCATCACAAAAGTGAATGTTTTCACACTTCTAGTAGGGAAGGGGGTCAAGACCAGATAACAGCCATGGAACGCTGGGTTGTGATAATTCAAATGCTACGGAGCCTGAAGGCACAGCTCATCTCCTTTGAATAGATAAATTATATCTATTTATTTAGTTCGTTTTCTTCTATCTAATTTGGTTCCAAAAGTCTAAAATTTCAATTTTAAGAAGATAATTGCCTAGGGGCACCAATTTACAGAAATGTAGGAGGGGCAAAATGTATTTTTCAGAATCAAGAGGGGAGGTGTTTATTTCTTCAATTGAAATACCAATAAAAATGGTATTTTCCATTGAAAATACCTAAAAAGGTATTTTTCAATGGAAATACCTAAAAAAGGAATTTTCAAAATCTAAGTGTAGACTCCTCCCCCTCCCATTGAAGCACCTGTAATTGTTAGTTGGCAATCTGGTCGTTTTTACGGTTGATGGTTTTTTTTAATCAATATAAAGCATATTTCTGTTTCCTTTCCCGAACGAAAAGAAAATTAAACGGATAAAACAGTTTCGTCCTATTGTTCGCCTTGTCTCCTTGACGGTCACCTTGAGATTGAAAGTTCTCCAAGTTTTCATTAGCACAGAAAACTGAACATGCTTTCTGAACTTAATACTGGGAAAGAAAATGTGTCCTCTATGATATACTGTTCTCGAACTGTTACAGTCATGTAAACGGGATACTACACGAATACTACCTTTCTGGTAATACTTACTAGGAAGTGGGAGGTCCTAATTCTTGACATCAGGATGTGTACCAGAACGAAGTGTCGGATCTTGACCAAACTTAGTGGAAAGTATGGGCCAATATCTTGCGTATGCCTATTGGAGATCGTTACTAGATTCAATTTTATTCGAGGGATACAGGACAGGGTCCTAAGTTCTTGTCAAAAGGACATCCACCAGAAGAAGTAGAATATATCTCAACCATAATTGAAATTAAGTAATAAGCAGTGTCCTAGTTGCGCATTTTTGGGTGTTGGATTTAAACTCCGACCACTACCAGAGGAGAGGGTCCCTTAATTCTTGTCATCAGGACATGTACCAGAAGGATTGGGCAGATCTGAACCAAACTTGGAGGGAAATCCGAGTTAAATCCTCAGACTTTTTTTTTCTTTGATCCAAACTAGCCTCGGAGATGAAGAAAACAGTTATAAATTATTCTTATTGGGATATCTACTAGAAGGGGTTGTCAACCATCGACCAGATTTAAGAGGAGAATAAGAATTACTACCAGCGACGTTTATTTGCGAAAATGTAGGATGGGGCAAGGATTCTTCGATTTTTTTTAATGAAGATACAAAAAAAACAATATCTTGGAAACATACCTAAAACAGGGAAATACCTTGTTACAAGGTAATTTTTCAATATAGGGACATACATAGATATTTTTAAAACAGGTTTTTCTGTTAGTGCAATAGATGTGAATTGTAAAGAGTTACAACTGCGTTTAATAATAATTTGCACTTTACTGAAAAAAATATAAATGTTTTTATTTTTATAACTTTAATAAATCAAATAACATTAACATTTTGATTACTAAATATCAGTATATGTATATTAAACTGACAATACACATTCATTTGTATTTTTTTTCAGTAAAGTGCAAATTATGTTATGGCCTTGTGAAGGCATAGGGGTTTTGCGCCCAACTTATGTTACTTTCTGCTGGTTTGGGTTTGACTCGGTTATTTATTGTAATTTCTGTTCGTATTGGGTTTCATTTATTTATCGATGCTGATTTGTGGTAGTTTCACGCTTGGTAGATTATTTGATTTTATTTTTACTCATTTTTTGTTTAATGGAGTTCTTTATTTTTCTTTGAAAAACTTATTTTGTGAAAAAAAATTTATTAATTTCTGTTCGTTTTATTTTGACATAGTCTTTTCAGGGAAAAAGAAAATAATGCTTTAAACCTTTTCGTTTTTTAAGAATTTATAGTTTGGCCTGCTATTTGTATGCTGGAGAAAAATTTTCAGCAATTTTTAACAGCATACACCCTTTTAAAAATCTGGACACAAATAATCGTGTTTAATTTAGTTTAATACCTCCTCTAGTTGACCTGAAATAGAAAACTTGATACCATTCGCAAAAAAAATCTGTTTACTTTCATTGATAGTTTGAATACACTTGCGCTATTTTGATTTGATTAAGTCTTAAGAGCAGAAGTAGTCCCGAAAGTTTGAACATAATACCCTCAGTCGTTCTTGGGATACTGCTGAGATGCCTTATTGGGAATTAGCATTAACACAGTGGATTTCGATTTAATCTTAAGGCAACATTTAGTTTTTAAGATAAAGGCAAATGGGAGGGGGATTATTTTCCCTCCAAGCACTTTCGACTATTAAAAAGGGCATCAGCCCGTTCTATTTTCAATCGAATGAGCCCTTTTCGAAGCTCCTACGACAACTCCTTCGATACGAAGTGCCCTGGTTTAAAGAACAACAACGACAACAAAATAATACATTATACCCACATCGATCTTTACTATAAAAATAACAAGCCTTCCAATAACTTTCGACTATTAAAAAGGGTACAAGGCCTTTCGATTATATATACCTTATATGCCCCCAGGGAATAAATTAAAACCCTTATCATAAGGGCGCTGAGGGTGGGTGTCACCTCCCAAGACCTAATTGCCAGCGCCTTCAACTATGTTAAACAAGATGGCTATCTCAAAATTTTGATTGGATGTATCTGGGAAAATGGTGGGCGTGAGAGGGGTGTTAGTTGCTCTCCGATCACTTTCAACTAATAAAAATGGTACTAGCCCTTTCCCCTTCCAACCAAATGAACCCTTTTGAAGTTTATACGTCAGAAATCTCAATAAAAACCTTATTTGACTCCAGAGCATAACTTACAACCCTTGCTCTGAGGGCTGAGGGGGGGGGGTGTCATCCTCAACGACATAACTTCCAGAACTGTCTGCAACGTTGAAGAAAATGGCTATCTAAAAATTTTGATCAGATGTGATTGGGGGAATTGTGGGCGTCAGAGGGGGATTAGTTACCCTCCAATCACTTTCAACTATTAAAGAGGGCACTAGCCCTCTCAATTTCCAATTTAATGAGCCCCTATTGAAGTTTTTACGACAACTCTATCTATAAAACCTTATATGCCCTCAAGGCATAACTTAGAACCTTTGCCCTGGGGGCTCTGGGGGGTTTGTCATCCTTAAACACGTAATTTCCAGAACTTTAAACTAGGTTGAACAAAATGGCTATCTCTAAACTTTGATTGAATATGTTTGGGGAAATGGTGGGCATGAGAGGGGGGTTAATTACTCTCCACTCACTTTCGATTATTAAAAAGGGCAATTTCAATTTCCGAACAAATGGGCCCCTTTTTAAATTTCTACAATAACTTCATATATAAAGCTTATATGCCCCAGGGCATAACTTAAAACCCTTGCACTGAGGGCTGTGGTGGGGGGGGGCTATTATCTTGAAAGTCCTAATTTTCAGAACTTTCGACTACGTTGAACAAAGTAGATATCTTAAAATTTTGATTGGATGTGTTTGGGGAAATGGTGGGTGTGAGAGGGGAGTTAGTTGACCTTCAATCACTTTCGGCTATCGAAAGAGCACTAGCCCTTTCAATTTCCAATTGAATGGGCCCTTTTTGAAGTTTCTACAACATCGTTTTCTATAAAAACCTTATATGCCTCCAGGGCAAAACTTACGACCCTTGCCCTGAGGGCTGTGGGGGTGAAGAAGTTGTCATCCTTAAAAACCCAATTTCCAAAACTTTCAACTACGTTGAATAAAATGGTTATTTAAAAATTTTGATTGGATGTGTTTGGGGAAAAGGTGGGCGAGAGGTGGGTTAGTTGCCTTCAAATCACTTTCGAGACTATTAAAAAGGGCACTAGCCCTTTGGATTTCCAATCGAATGAGCCCTTCTTCAAGTTTCTACGGCAAAGATTCCAATAAAAACTTCATGCCCCCAGGGCATAACTGATAACCCTTGCCCTGAAGACTTTGGGGGGGGGGGGTGTTCTAATCAAAGGTATAGTTTGCTGAACTTTAAACTGCGTGGAAAAAATGGCTATCTCAAAATTTCGATTGGATGTTTTTGGGGAAATGGTGGGCGTGGAAAAGGTGTTAGTTGCCTTCCAATCACTTTCGACTATTAAAAAGGGCAATAACCATTTCAATTTCCAATCGAATGAGCCCTCTTTGAAGTTTCTACGACAACACGTTCTATATAAACCTTATATGCCCCAAGGGCAAAACTTACAACCCTTGCTTTGAGGGCTGTGGGGGGTTGTCATCCTCAAAGACCTAATTCCAGAACTTTCAACTACGTTGAAGAAAATGGCTATCTTATGATTTTCATTGGATGTGTTTGGGGAAAAGGTGGGCGTGAGAGGGTTAGTTGCCATCCAATCGCTTTCGACTATTAAAAAGGGCACTAGCCCTTTGAATTTCCAGTCGAATGAGCCTTTTTTGAAGTTTCTATGACAACGCTTTCTATAAAAAACCTTATATGCCCCCAGGGCATAACTTACAACCTTTGCCCTGAGGGCTGTGGGGGAGCATCCTCCTCAAAACAAAATTTCTATCTGGAAATCAACGACGCTGAACAAAATGGCAATCTAGAAATATTGATTGGATGTGTTTGGGGAAAAAGGTGGGTGTGAGAGGGGGTTAGTTGCCCTCAAATCACTTTCGACTATTAAAAAGGGCACTAGACCTTTGAATTTCCAATCGAATGAGCCCTTTTTCAAGTTTCTAGGACAAATATTTCAATAAAACTTATATGCCCCCAGGGCATAACTTATAACCCTTGCCCTGAAGACTGTGGGGGGAGTGTCTTGCTCAAAGGCATAATTTCCTGAACTTTAAACTGCGTGGAACAAAAAGGCTATCTCAAAATTTTGATTGGATGAGTTTGGGGAAATGGTGGGCGTGGAAGGGGTGTTAGTTGCCTTCTAATCACTTTCAACTATTAAAAAGGGCACTAGCCATTTCAATTTCCAATCCAATGAGCCCTTTTTGAGCTTTATACGACACCGCGTTCTATAAGAACCTTATATGTCCCCAGGGCATAACTTACAACCCTTGCCCTGAGGGCTGTGGGGGTTGTTATCCTCAAAGACCTAATTTCCAGAACTTTCAACTACGTTGAACAAAATGGCTATCTCAAAATTTTGATTGGATGTGTTTGGGGAAATGGTGGGCGTGGAAGGGGTGTTAGTTGCCTTCCAATCACTTTCGACTATTAAAAAGGGCACAAGTCACTCCGATTTCCAATTGAATGAGCCCATTTCGAAGTTTCTACGACAACTTCTTCGATATGAAGTTCCCTGGTCTAAAGGAAAAAAATAATAAATAACACATTGTGCCAACATAGTTCTTATATACCCCCCAGGGCATAACTTAAAATCCTTGCCCTGAGGGTTGTGGGGGAGTGACCTTTTCAAAATCATTTTGTATCTGGAAAGCAACTACGCTGAACAAAATGGATATCTCAAAATTTTGATTCGATGTTTTTCGGAAAATGGTGGGCTTAGAAGGGGTGTTAGTTACCTGCCAATCACTGTCGACCATTAAAAAGGGCACTAGCCATTTCAATTTCCAATCGAATGAGCCCTTTTTAAATTTCTACGACAACGCTTTCTATAAAAACCATATATACCCCCAGGGCATAACTTACAACCCTTGCCCTGAGGGCTGTGTCCTCCCCAAAAACATAATTTATATCTGGAAATCAATTACGCTGAACAAAATAGCTATCTCAAAATTTCGATTGGATGATTTTCGGGAAATGGTGGGCGTGGAAGGGGTGTTAGTTGCCTTCCAATCACTTTCGACTATTAAAAAGGGCACAAGCCACTCCAATTACCAATTGAATAAGCCCTTTTCGAAGTTTCTACGACAACTTCTTCGATATGAAGTGCCCTGGTCTAAAGGAAAAAAATAATAATACATTGTGCCAACATCGTTCTTATATACCCCCAGGGCATAACTTAAAATCCTTGCCCTGAGGGTTGTGGGGGAGTGACCTCCTCAAAAACATTTTCTATGTGGAAATCAACTACATTGAACACAATGGCTATCTCAAAATTTTGATTGGATGTGTTTTGGGAAATGATGGGCGTGGAAGGAACTCCTCGAAAACATATTTTCTATCTGGAAATCAACTACACTGAACAAAATGGCTATCTCAAAATTTTGATTGGATGTGTTTGGGGAAAAGGTGGGCATGAGAGGGGGGCTACTTGCCCTTCAATCACTTTCGACTATTAAAAAGGGCACTAGCCCTTTAAATTTCCAATCGAATGAGCCTTTTTTTGAAGTTTCTACGACAACACCTTCTACAAAAACCTTATATGCCCCAGGGCATAACTTACAACCCTTGCCCTGAGGGCTGTGGGGGAGTGTTCTTCTCAAAAACATAATTTCTATTTGGAAATAAACTACGCTGAACAAAATGGCTATCTCAAAATTTTGATTGGATATCTTTCGGGAAATGGTGGGCGTGGAAGGGGTGTTAGTTTCCTTGCATTCATTTTCGACTATTAAAAAGAGCACAAGCCACTACGATTTCCAATTGAATGAGCCCTTTTCGAAGTTTCTACGAAAACTTCTTCGATACGAAGTGCCCTTGTCTAAAGGAAAAAAATAATTAATAATACATTGTGCCAAAATCGTTCTTATATGCCCCCCAGGGCATAACTTAAAATTCTTGCCCTGAGGGTTGTGGGGGAGTGACCTCCTCAAAAACATTTTCTATCTGGAAATCAACTACGCTGAACAAAATGGCTATCTCAAACTGTTGATTGGAGGTGTTTGGGGGAATGATGGGCGTGGGGGGGCTAGTTGCCCTCCTATCATTTTTGACTATTAAAAAGGGCACTAGCCACTCAAATTTCCAATCGAATGAGCTCTTTTCGAAGTTTCTAGGACAACTCCTTCGATACGAAGTGCCCTGGCCTAACACCAAGAAAAAAATAAATAATACATTGTGCCAACATCGTTCTTTACTTAGGCAGCGCTATTGCTTTGCCTATGATGACGTTTAGTGCTTGTGACAGTTAGTCGAAATGGTATTACCCCGTTGTCGAGTCTCAACTAAAACTGACGGAACAAGATAGGTAGAGAATAAGGACCTGTATCCTATCAATGCTCTTTGGGAGTCTCAGCCAGACCCATTTTTTGTGAGAGCTAGGAGAATCGATACAAGAAGGGGACATCGGATACCAATGACACTTAGTGGGAAGTCAGCAATCAATCCTACTTCTTCTAAGAATCTGGGATTCGGCTTAAACTTAATCGAGACATCAACTGGAAAAGGAATTCGGATTTCAACAACAGTTGGTGGAAACTGAGTTTGGAACGTCCGTGCTCAATCGAGCCTCTGTGATAGAAGGGCTATATTTCTGTTAGAGGTAGTGCCCTGTCCTTTATCAGGGTTCAGATCCGATCTTAACTCTGTGGAAAGTGAGGCGGAAGATTTGAGTTTCTGTAATAAAGGTAGCTACCACTACGGCTTGTAATGTTTGAACCGAGTTTAGCAGAAAGTGAAATTTTCTGCGAGCCGTGATTGATCAGACCTCGATGAGGGAAGGTCTGCATTCTTGTCACCAACACCCAGAAAGGCGTGTTCCAGAAAATAGGAAACAATGAGCAAACCAATAAACAAGTTTAGATCAAAATCAGTTTTTAACTTTTGACCAGTTTTGATCATCCCGACAGTTCCGAGTAACCTACAAGGGAAAAATCTTTGCGAAAAGGTTGTATGATCGCTTTACAGATGAATATCTGTGAGACCCCTTCCACCACGGTTAAGACACGGGTCTTGTAATACTTAACTTTAGGAAGTCATGATCGATTTTAATCAAATGATTGATAAGGGATTGATTTTTTTGTGTGTGTCTGTATGTTAACTTCTCTAAGGCGATCGAGAGCCCCCTATACCAATACTCATTCAAGAGTGCCAGACATACCGAATTGGAGACCAATTAATATCATTGATTTCTCACTATTCATGCGATAAGTACCACATCATCGTATCTTTCTATTATTAGAGGCGTTCCACAAGGAGGTTATTTACGTCCCGTTTTATTTTGTATATTTATCAATGATTTATCTTTATCAATTAGTAACGGTAATTTGAAAATGTTCGCTGATGACGTTAAAAAAAATATTGTTTTACTGAAAACAGGATCTTATTTTAGTGCAATATAAACTGAGCATTTTATCCAGTTGATGTTTCAATAACTTTATGCTTATAAATGCTTTCAAATTTACTGTTTTGCGCCATGAGTGTTAATTGTAACAGTATGACTGCTTGTAATTTAGAAGAGTGTAGAATTTTAGCAAATGATTTAGTCAGAGACAATGGTGTGGCTTTTGGGAATCAGTTACAATTCCAAAACTACATATTTACTACTGCTATTACTAACAACTCCCTGCAGCACCATGCCACTTGAGGCCAGCATGGCTGCGCAGGTTTATCCTCCATCCCAATCTATTCAAGCTTCCCTATTTACACCCTCCCAAGAAGTTCCCTTATTTCCTTTAGATCCTTTCTTATGACATCTTCCCACCCCATTCAGAAGCGACCTACTTTTCGATGGCCCTAGATGGTTGGCCGAAAAGAACTATCTTTGAAAATCTGTTATCCATCGTAAGGAAGACGTGTCCTAGCCATCTCAGTTTTTCCCTCATTATAGCCCTAGAAAACGGGATAGAATCACAGTTTCCGTACAGTTTACTGTTTGAAATACGCTCAGTCAAACGGGTACCCCAAACAATCCGAAGACAATCCTTTTGGAAAACATCTATCAAACCTTCCTCTGTCTTCCGAAGTGCCCACATTTCGGAATCAAATTTGACCACTCTAACTACTATAGCTTCCGAAATTCCAATCTTGGTTCGCAGACTTATCTTCCTAACCTTCAATTTTTTTTTTTTTTTTTTTTTTTTTCAACACTGAAAAAGGTTTTAAGTTTTTTTTCAAAACCTGGGCCTATCCACTTCATCAACCTTCTGTTTATCCAACATCCCGTCTACCATCATTTATTCCTATTCTAATCGAGTTAGTCTTTTTAACATTAATATTAAAACTTAATCTTGCATCCAGAACTTGCAAACTCTCATGGAGATAGAATTCAACCCTGCTTAACTCCTGATTTAATAGCGCATCAACTAGTAGCCTCATTTCCTACCTTAATCACAGCATTGTTGTTCCTGTGAATAGCACTAATCACTTTGATGTATTTATCTGGTATCATAGGCAGCGCAATAGCGCTGCCTATGTAAAGAGCGATGTGGGCACAATATTTTTTTTAGACCAGGGCACTCCGTACAGAAGGAATTGTCGTAGAAACTTCGAAAGGGGCTCATTCAAATTTCTAGTGCCCTTTTAATAATCGAAAGTGATAGGAGGGAAACCAGCCCCCCCCCCCTCCATGCCCATCAGTTTGAGATAGCCATTTTGTTAAGCATAGTTGAAAGGTCCAGTAATTATGTTTTGAAGATGACACCCCAAACAGCCCTCAGGGCAAGAGTTGTAAGTTATGCCCTGGGGCATGTAAGGTTTTTATGGAAAGGCTGGTCGCATAAACTTCGCAGGAGGCTCATTGAATTGGAAATCAGAAGTTCTGGTGCCCTGTTTAAGAATCAAAGTGATAGGAGGGCAGCTACCCCCCTATTTTCTTTTGGTTTTAGACCAGGGTACTTCGTAAAGATGGAGAATTCCATCTTTTTTTTCTAAAAAAAAAAAGGATTTTGTGGCTGAGGTTTTCAAAAACATGGCTGCTTAAAGCAGAATCAAAAGAAGCATTAGCACTATTAGAATTTAAAGCTTTGATGATATCATATTTATGCTGTTGTCGGCGTTTCTCTAAATTCTAGTGGGTTCTACCTATATAGTATTTGCCACAGTCACATGGTATTTGATAAACCCCTTTTTGGCGAGTAACTGGGGTTGTATCTTTACCAGAGTTTAGGAAATTCATGATTTTGAAATTATTAGTAAATACTACATACAGATTACTTGACGGTCACTGTATATGTGACCGAAATATCTGGTATTTTTTGTGAAATTTATTATACACTGTCTATTAAAAAGGATTTTATCCCTATTTTGAACTTTTATTTTATACACATTGTCAAATTCTACTGCTATTTATTAAGATTTATTCGTAATAAAGTACCTTCGCCAGATTTTGTCTAGGGCTAATTTGTAAAATTGGAAATCAATTAGACAAAGGAAGTGGTTTCAAAATCAGCAAAAGGCAAAGAGAAAGCGGGTAAGTACTAAGCTAACGTCAAGAATAAAAATATAATTAATTTCCAATTACAATAGCTGATGCATTATTTGGTACTTATCTCTTATGCCCCCCACACTCAAGTTCCTGATCTGACAGAACCGGTTTCTTTCAGCTTATCGTGAGAGAGTGGATATACACTACATTGCAGATATATTTTAGTTGGTATTTTTTAGTTAGGTTAGAAACCATTTAATATAATGCGTTCTGGGGGCCCGAATTCCATAATTGTAGTTACCATAATTTAGTTACTGAAGTATTTTATCCTCATTATATTTACGTATATTTCATTCGAATTAACCTAACTTCATTTCTTGAGTATGGTGGGTATAAGAGATAAGTACTCATTTTCTTTTTTTTATAATCCTCACTAAAAAGCGACCCAAATGTATCCTCAACTCAGTTGCCCAGTGAAATGAAATTGGACCCACTAAAGTCTTTTCCCAAGGATTATGCCTCATCAGCAGCGCAATCATTGCCGAAGTGAGGATTAAGCCCCCCCCCCTCCGTGCAAAAAAAATAAGTAAAATTCTAGACGGTGTTTTTGTCTATCTTAGACAGTGGTGTCAATTCACAAAAATTAAGGGGACAAAATATATTTTTCAAAACCTAGGTAGAGGGCAAATTTGAATTTTTTCAATTTGTTCAATGAAATACCAAAAGAGGCATTTGTCAATGAAAATACCCCAAAATAGGTATTTTTTTCAAATCTGCCCCCCCCCCCTGGTACTTATTTAAAATCCAGAAAACACGCGAGAAGTGAAGTTTCGTTAATGCTAATGAAATAAAACAAAATAGGATGAAAATATAATAGTTTATTAACAAAATTGTGGTATATCTTTTCAAATTAGGGGGGGGGGGGGGTACAGCATAGCATCTATTAAATATGTAACTTAACCTAGGTACCTTCTTTTGCCCCTTCAAGACCAGAAAACTAGTGTTTAAACATTTTTAACGGAGTGAGTAATACATCACAAGGCAGCAGAAACCTGTAGACTAACCGGTTATTATCCCATCTGATATGATGTTCACAATACAATTCTCGCGTGTTTTCTGAATTCTAAATAAGTATCCCCCCCTATATTGACACAAGTGTCATTCACCCACTTCATCTACTTTCCAAGATGTCAAGAAGCCTCTAAATTAGAACCTTTAGGTTTTGAAGCGCACTTCCAATGGATTGAGGATACTTATGCATTATACGGCACCTATGAAAGAAGTCAATTTTGGTTAATGCTAATGAAATAAAATAGGATGGATATATAAGCTTAAAAACAAATTTGAGCTATATATTTGCACATCAGGGGGGGGGGGGGCTGGTACGGTAAAGCATGGCATATATTAAAAACGTCACCTAACCCAACCTAGGTATCTCCCCCCCGCCTAAACCCCAAAAACAACAGTTTAAATATTGTAAACGCAATAACAAATCACGCTGTGCAAACTATTTATCTAGCAAATACCCATTTGTCTGGTTTCCTTACACAGTATATAGAAGTGGGTACCACATAATGCATAAGTACCGGATTGAGTAGACTAGGATTTTAAGTCCTACTATGATTCTCTTTTTAAAACTTAAGCCCATTTTTTCAACTTAAGAACATTTGTAAAACCTTAGAAATCCGGATTTAGCAAAGCTATGAGGCGCAATTTTTTTTTAGATTGCTAATTTTATGCTCTTTTTATGGTTAAAGTCGCGTTTGTGACAATCCCCCCCCTAATAGTCCCATAGGCTTATGTAGTGTTAGAATAAATAGCAAATCCGATTAAACACTAAAACAATGAAATTCTTACTTTATAAACATACAATATATTTATGTTAATCAGATTAGCCTAGCTACAATGTAGTTTTCCACTAAGCTGAAGCTTATCATCTCCATATACAAACAGCAATAAATCGGTTATTGTCTGATTTTATAGACACGAAGTCTCGAGTGTGTACTGGCTAACAGATAAGTACCTTCAATTACATATCTACACTCCATGCAATAGGCTAGGCTATGCAAATTTACTTGCATAACTAGGGTAAAAAAACAGTATCCAATTGAGCAAAATTATGTAAAACTAGAACCCTCACATCTTGTTACCAAAGAGGAATTGAGAAGGATTGTGTATATTAATGAATAGCTAATAATCTAAGCTATGCGTTCACAATATATTTAATAAATCACAAATATTAAATATAGGCCTAACTTTTCTTTTCAATTGCTTTTCAAAACAGAGACCACATTTTCAATTTATGCTGACAAATCATTGGTGAAAATTTGACCAAGAAGATGGGATTCTTGTTACTGCCCTTACATTGCATCATGCTGTAGTCAAAGGGGTGGTCCAAAAACCCATTGCTATTTTTCTGGAATGCCAAGAAAAGTGGTCTTTCCCAAAAAGAGGCCTTTTACCCTATTCCAATAAAAGCACTTTTACAGAATCAGAATATGGTAAATTACTCCCTCCCCCACTCTATCCCGGCAGTCACTCCTGTAAATTAATTTCTTCAATTGTTATTAGCCTAACGTGGGCCTGGCACACGAGTGTTTCAATTAAACAGGAAGTAGGCTAGCCTAATTAATCTGCATTTTTACCAAAAATGCACAAAATTTAAGCTGAACTTAGCCTATTCAGAGTACATACCTTAGGATCCTTGTCATAATAATGCTGTTGTGTTCTAATCCATCTGGATACAAGATGATCCCTCACCGTCTGGGAGAGAGAGAAAAAATAATCCCTCAGGGTGGCCACATTTCTGTCCTTCACTAGTGTATAATGAAGATGACGATTGAAGCTCTTCTTTATATTAGACACATTTTCAACTTGAGCAATTCCTCTAACACTGATCTGTTTTCTTTTATCAAGATCACTTTGAAGAGCCATTCTTAACTAGAATAAATACTAAAATATCAGTTGTTTTTCTTCCGAATAACCAGAAGAAACTGAATTGAAACTTGTTTCCAGGCGAGTTCAAATGGGCTGCCAAAAATGCTCGAAGTCGGAGTCTCTCAGCCCATAACGCCTTTGATCAATGACAAGTTTTCCCTGTCTTGCATATCAATACCCTTGAGCGTGTTAGAAAACTTGGGATAAAGTAGAAGTCATTTGATGACCTTGGACTTTAAGCTAACATATCAAGAAAGCATCTTTCTTACACGTAAACGTAAATAACAAGGGCTCACCAAAATTTCCTAGGGAGAAGGGGGCCTTCTAGAGAAGGATAAGACACAAAAAAAGTTTTCATATAGAAAATTTTGACTCAAAAACTTTTTTGGCCCAGATTTTCATACAAAAATGAACCAGGTTTTATGTTTTTTCAACAGGGTCAAGAATTTAACGTGGTAATAATAAACCAAATACAGTGGCG